>NC_089624.1:901860-1202480 GCF_039881205.1 Euwallacea similis
GTATCTAAGGTCAGTATGGAACCATATCTGTTGAGTGGAGCAACGACTCAAACTGACAACTTCACCTAGAAAATTAAAAACCACGAAACTGACCAATGCTCTGTCTTCATTTTAATGTTTTGTGATATCTTTGTGACAAGGAGATCAGTAGTTTGGTCTAGTATGAAAACACTAATCTGCACGAGAGTATTCCTGTACAGTCAGGGCACAGCTATCCAGAGTAGTATTGACGATTTCAGCTCCGCAGGCAAAAGCAAGCAGAACGAAACTAAAATTAAAAGAAGTCTTCTATTTTTAGTCCAAATAAGAGTTAACATAAAAAGACAACATCGACAACTAAATTTAAAATTATTCATTTATCAATAAGCTAAATGCTCATTACTGCACTTTTGAGTCGGTTCAATGAAATCCTCATCGAATTAGCATAAATTGTTCCTAGTGCCAAACTTTCAAACGATATCGACTAAAGACGATTCAAAATAAAGCAACCCGTTCGACTGTAGTCATATTTCAGCTTCACCCTATTCTCAATAATACAGCCAGTATCTGATATACTGTAATTATTATGCTTCATTTTATACGCAAAGTTTGGAGATAAAGTCACATTTGTAATAAAGCCCCGGGTAAACTTCACTACTTTAATGATTTGTGGCTAATTCAGTATATCTCGCAGTGTTTTTAAAACTTGCCTTTGAAAATCCCTGAGCAAAGCTCATTCGGTTTTATTACAATGTTTTTTTGTGATGTTTACAGACAGATTATTCGGATATATTTTTAATCGGAGTAATATGCCCTTTTCCCCTTAGTTTACTCAATTCATTACTCGAAACTTCATTATGCGAATTTTAGATCCATCCCTGAAAACGCTCCATTAATTTTTAGGGTTATTGTTTTACGATTAAGCGTTATTTAAGTCCGTGATTGCTGACTTTGAATTTAGTTGGCGAAATATGAGAGTTGTTTGTTTAGACGTCCCTCCATCAGAATAGTTCTCGAACGATATAAACTGGCTTAGATCGACAAACTTTACTCTAGCTGCAAGACATTAATTTAATTTCGGGACCCTAATCAAACGGTCAGAACCCACCACTTCCAAAAAAATGCATCAGCTGGTGGATTTCATCTCGAGCAACATGGGCCGGAGAGGTTGTTATGGTGGAGATGCTAACGAAGTATCGCGAAGAGAACCATAGAGGTAAATCATCAACCATGATACTTAGCTGCAACTAGTATGTTCTTCGTAGGTGATTATCATTTTAGGTTATTCCATGCTAAATGGATAAATGTTGCTGACTTCAAGGAGTCCCTGGAGTACATATCGGAGAGAATAAGGGAGACAAATAAGAGAAGACTCTCGAATTGGCAGTTTATGTGACCCAAAAAAATGAAGACTACAATAGGACACGCCACTGTGGATCTTTTCACGATCACCCGGAGCTTGTGTGGGTGCCATCTTCAGTAATGAAAATCTCCGAAAAGTTTTCAAATTTTCATGGTGAAAACCAAATAAATAAGTACATAACTAAAGCTTTAAAGTGAATAACACCATGCTTTTATCTTTCTCCAAGTAAATAATTAGATACATGTAAGTGGAGATTTTAATTAGGTTTGGGGCATAAAGTGCTATAAATCTGACAACTATTACTGGCACAAAACCTCAGTATATCACGATGACTATCTTTATTTCGGTTCCGGGTGTCGCTATCAGCTGAAGCCAGCCTTTTAAGAGAGGCTCTTGTACGCACGTACGTCGATATAATGACACTCACGCAATTTAAATTTAAAATCTCGAAAGCTCTAATTTTGAGCTTTTTTGGGGTTTAAGAAACGCAAAAAATGTTGTTCAAAATGTGGGAATGTCTGCTAAATATTTGTTTACGTTTTAATGTTCCTCTTTGAAAATGTAATTGACCCTAATTAATCATCCTCATTTGTCTATGATCAAATAGTAAAGTTACAGTTACAGGATACATAAAATCATAGCTAACTAATCATTTACGTTGTGTGCGTAACTATTACCTGACTGCACGCGTAATATTCCGGCAGATAACGTACGGATTTTTTTGGAAACTAGAAAAAATTATCGTAATTTCTACCGAATACTACCCATGAACCATGGTGAACAACACGCAAAGTAGAAGAACACCTTACAGGTAGTGAACTTCGAGGCTACCTCTCTCATATCGATTTCATGATCTGTTGTATGCGTATAAATTCAAATATTTAAATAGACCTAAATTGAAAGGGAATTTATGGCGCTGAAAACTGTAATAGAGGCTTAGAAGGCTTAATCCTCCTAGCTGATCCAGGCCTGTTCAAGAATACAAATCACTCTTAATTGCATCAAAGGGCTCTCCAGTTTTCCTAACTCATTTCACTGCTAAATCAAATTTATGGATAAAGTTAATTTCCTTGCAGACTTCATAGTGTTTAATTCCGGCGGCCATTATTTGTTTTATTGCCCTTAGCCCGGATCTAAATAGGGCCTGCCACCAGCCAAATTGCTTTCGAAACTCCTGGACTAATATGACGATGGATAGTCCATTTAAGCCCATTCGGACGAGCACATGTCCATAATTGGGCATAAAATATTCACCCTGTGATGCCCAAGGCAAGGGTTAACATCTCGAAGATTTGATAATAATTTACAGACCAATAATAGCCGATAAAACAGTGAATTATTAAAGACCAAACACTGCAGTAATTGTGCCGGTTTAACGTTTAGCAGGGCCATAAACACCATTGCAAACAGAAGGCGCTGTGAACCGGTTCCCGCAGTGTATACTCTGCACTTATTCTCTAAGGCCATTGTGTAGAGATGACACATGATCTACAACTTAACTTGGAACAGTCAACATTCCTATTAGCTCGAATAATATTGGGTTTCTAACGGCCTTAAATAGGTTTAATATATCGTCCAATCCCTACTGCCGGAGACGATAAACTTGGTAACATTCGGTTTGGAACAATTTTGCACTGGCAATAATTACTACATTAAATCTACTCCCATATTCATTAAACGCAGATCTTGATTGTGTTGTCCGAAGACCGAATATGATGACTAAGTTGGCTCTTTTCTCATCTGCAATCTATTTTCAATTATTCGAAAAAAATAATGAAATTTTTGGATTTTTTTTCGTTTTCCATCCATACCGTTTTGTTTGTTAAAAAGTGTCATCAACTTCTTTTTTTTTAATACGGCCCTGGTTAATTTTTTTCTTTTCATTAAAATTTTTTACAACTGATGGGTATTTTACATTGATTTAGTGGCCGCAGGTCACTCGGACTTGTGGGTCCATATTAAAAGTCTAGTGCGCTACCGCTAATACATAAGCACTACGCAGTGGAACCTCGCCATATCGCAAAAATTGTCCGTGACCCTTTTTGTACGTACATGCTCAGAAATTAACCGCCTCTTATATATTCTGCAATTGTCATCACTCACATTTACCACAACCCCAGCTTCCGAAGTAACCTTCGCTAGATCATTTCATCCCTTATAAATTTTATAGTGCACAACATCGAAATAAACCATTAGCCGAGGGGTCAATCCTAGAAGCACAAAATACCGAGCGATAAAACTTTATGTATATTACATGTAGTTTCCCTAACGCTACGTCCATATCCAGCATGTTTATTACGTCAAAATAGGATGGCCTGACAGCTATATGTACTAGTTTCTAATTAGAGGGTCAGCCCTCAAAGCCTCGGGCTGCGGATATGAAAGTGCCGATTAAGCCTGTCTGATGTTTATGGACCCGTAGATGTATGAAAGAGATAAAGATTTGGCATCGATTAAAGTTTAATGTGTAAAAGCGTTGTAATATCGAGCCAACCGTTTGTCAGCTAAATACAGGAGCACGTGCCACAGACACGTGTAGGAATCACACCCGGCCAATAAACAAGCGGAACACGGCATATCGGACAGATAAATTGAATAACACTTGCGAATAAGCACCTACGGAGCGCTAGGCTATGACACATTATGATGGAAAGCAAATCTGAATACTTAGAAGGTTGATTTGAGGTTTAGAGGTTTGTTTCGTTCTGTCTTCATGTCATAGTAACTCTTTTACAATAATATTCAAATCCCTATCAGCAGTGCAGTGGATTAGGTGCTTTGCTGCAGGTATTACTGTATAAAGTGAATTTTTAGAAAAATTAATTTTTTTTAATTTCCTGCACATACATGATTCTTTCAGACCCAAATTATATTAGAAATCAGTATTTAATCAAGCAAGGCTGAACTAAATAAAAAGCAAATAAAATTTTTTTTTTTTTTAATCTTTTTCAAAAATTGTCTCTTCGGGAACATACTGTATATTTAGAAAGCATCTTGTTGAGTATCTATTGCTTATATGCATCTTCCTCAACTTTCTTGAAAGAGTCATCGGCGCAGTATACAGAGCGATTTTTTAACAGGCGCCCTGGGGATTTCAATTTAATATATTTTACTGTTACGTAACAAGTATGGTCATTATTTACGAAGCGGGTTTAGGTGGAGTCTTTTAACTGACATTACCTACCCATGAACGTTCAAAATAAATTTCATATTTTCTTTATTTTGCTAAGAATCGAGTAGCAGACACGTTTGGAACATGCTCCCAAGTTTCAATGGAACTTGCGAAATGTTTCTGTACTACACCTTCGGTAATTACCCCTATGATGGAACACTAATGTCGACATAGCGGTGATGTTACAGGTACATTACATGGAAATCCTGGTAAGTTTACTTGAAACAAGCTTGTTTGGGTAACATTTGGGTTTTATCATTGAGGTGACTGTCTATTAAAAAGCACCACCTAAATCGCCTTCATAAATAATCGCTACGAATGCTAATTCATATTATTGCTTATGGCTCATTTGAAAAAAAAACACAACGACATACATTGTATTAAAATCCTTTATGTCCACGCTAACATAAAACGCTCTGTGTATAATTAAATCCAGCCATACCACAACGATATTAACAGAGAACAATTGATTGATTTGAAAATGTTTTATATTAGCATCAATACGCAATTCAAATTTAAGTTTCTAACTTTGCTGTAATTGCTGAACTGAGTGTTTATAAATCACAAAAACGCACTGTATAATCCACGGCAAGAACATAACAGTACGGTTTTTAGAGGACTCAAGTTTTAGAGTTGAAAGTTCCAACTTTTAAACAACACCTGTACTAAAGGAGAAACTCTGTCAGCTTACAAATGACCCTTATTGAGACATAAATGGGTTTACAGTCCACGTAGCGTGCATTTGAAGAAGGACAACCATTGAATCAAGAGAAATAGTTTTATTGTGATGTTTTTTTTTAAATTGAAACAAGATAATTATCTGAAGCCACATACTGGGTTGAGAAGATACAATACACCGATTCGAGGCTAAGGGGGACTCATTTACTTGAGTTTTTAGCGCACCTGTACACTTATGCATAAAATTCTGTTTTCGAAATTAAATTGCAAGGAGCACAGACAGTATCAATCATTTTTTCGATAAAAGACTGCAAACGTAATTCAACCATAGGTTGTGATACATTTTAAATTTAGGATAAAAACAGCTTTTCAAATTTGATATAAAAACATCACGACCGTAAAAAAATGAATTTGATGATGCCTGCAGGAAGGAGGAACCGTGGATAAAAAAAATTTGTTGACACGTTTTTAAGGTGGGTTAAAGTCAATTACGTGCCTTCCAATTTACATCACATAAAATTTATAAGGAATTTGTATAATTTCCATTAATGTGCGTTAATTTCGCAGCATTCGTCGAGCATTTTTATTTTTTTTAGAATCGAATGTTTTCAATTTTTTTCTCATAAACTGCTGAAGGAAAGGAAATAACACTTTTAGGGATAATTAATTATCCAAAAGTTGCATCAAGATGACACAAAAACTACAGAGTGTTATATTTAAAAACATATTACAATATTTTTTGACCACCCTGTATACAGTGTATCGTATCTCCAAAAAAGAAATAAATGGACTAAGACAATTGTTACTGACCATCAAACATCTGACCGACAACAGATTAGCAAATAAAAAATCTTCTCAGTCTTGGCAGTTAGAATTAAAATCTCTCTCATTCAGTTTAATGGTTACACAAAATAAAGAAAACGTCCTCATTGCGAAATAAAACTAACAATAGTCGTATTTCCCCTGTAATGGGTCCAATATTCTTCGAAACCGCTTTACCTGAGAAGCGTTATTGTGAGTGACGAGAGATCCCCGGTCCAGAATGCGACACTAACAGCTACGGCTGGATGAAGACTTACGAGATGTCGGTGGGTCGTAGGAATTCAGATGACTCTGATTAGCGTTTACGGGGTTTTATTGTTATTTTTAGTGGAGGTCGGCAAGAGGCAATTAGAAACGAGCAGGAATTACGATCTTTACCTGCTCCCCTATTCCACATTGTGAAACATGGTCATAGTCTGAGGGAGATGCTTTGATGTTTTAATTTGTGGCAAGTTTGCTGTGGCCTGCTGTGATAATAAGAAGATCTTCGTATGCGATTTGCCGTTTATTAGTCCATAACATCGTGCCATCTGCCGTGACCGTCTCGCGTAGATAGCTTGTCCGACGGAGCCATTAACACGTCCAATATCCATACGGCAACAAGACATAACCGAGATATGAATGACGTGACTAAACCTAAACGGTTTTCTATTTCCTCGAGCTGGACATGGTTAGGATGGAAACTGTTTCCTTGCGAAGCGAGGAAATTGCGGATCAAATATTTTAATGATCATTGACTGCGAATTTTATTCTCGGTTAAAAGATTTACAGTTTTATGGAGTGTCTTTTAAAAACAAATTTGATGGGACGAGGTGTCAAGTTGCGCACTTCGCAGTTCAAGAGAAAAAGCGAAATTTTGGAAAAAGGTTTTTACTTCTTCCTCACTTTATTTGTTGTATTTAGCCCGACGTTACGATTTTCAACAATTATCGTCAACTTTGCTTTTTCGATTTTGTTCCGACAATTGCGTATCTTTTCAATTAAAAATTGCCATCACGCTTCCTCAAATAATGAAGTTTTGTGTATTTTCTTTACACATTGGACTATTTTGACGTGTCGCTAAAATTTTCAACGCCATGAACCATTGAAAACAATTTCGCATTTTGAGGCTTGGTAATGGTTTGAGTGATTCACCCACGCATTCATCAACTCCAAACTGCGCAACTTTGCCTCAATTTAACCAACCTCGGGTCTTTTAAGCTTAACAACATCTTCATGATTGATTTCTAGCAACGACGCCCTGTATAACTTAAAAAAACAATTTAAAAAAACTATAAAAATTAATGAATAGTCCATATTCTTAGTCTCGCGAATGATGCATCTATAAACTTTTTGCGAGAGTTTTATGGACTATTTCGGTTTCTCGATTATAACCTGGGAGACGCTGTAAATTTACAAAAATGTTTTAAACCTGTTCATAACCCATTTTCAGTCAATAACTATTTGTTGCGTAAAAAAAGGTAAATTCTGTGAATCTATTTAATTATTAGCACGGAGGAGTAATAAAGCGCAATGGCGAGAGAGAGGTCACCCTTGCATCCTCACTATTTAATGTTCCCGGAAATGTTACGGTGCTTTCAGGCAGCGCGAAACCGGATAATCCAAATCAGACTTTACGTCCGAAATTAAACGCAATTAGGACTTTAGACATTAAAATCGGCCAATATTTTTATTAAAAAACCACATACAGAATAACGCGAGCAGTTATTAAGAGACGAACCGAACCGGACGTTACCGTATTTTATTTTTATTGAAATTGAGTTCCTGCAACGGCTGGTAGCAAGTCGAAACAGGCCGTTCGTCCGTCGGACTAATTAAACTATATTGTATTGCCTTGTGCGGACTCCCATACGAACTAACAAGTAAATATGTTTAATATTCGGAATTCTCATCGGATTAATCCGGAACACGCAACCTGCTACGGATTCTATGGCCGATTATGAAGAGAAACTGCTTTGCTAACGATTATCTCAGAAAAACTTTTATTATCCCCTCGTATATTGCTGCTTGGACAAGCCTCGGTTAATTTTATACCATTTACATCCCTAAAGGCCAAATTATTAATGTGCTGTTAACTTTAACCTCAGCTAATCGGAGCTAATTTCCATAGAAACCAGGAATCTGACCAATATCCAGGGTCTTTTTTATAGGTTTTATGGCAATTGGTCTGCAGTTGAAGTTCATACATATGTATGTATTTATGAATAAAAGAATACACTTGTAATGTGCAATGAACATCTAATCATTTATTTGGTCTTATAGTGGTCAAAGTGTAGTACTAAACTAAACGAGACTAATCTGTGATGATACGAAATCTAATCTAACTAGGCAGTATATATCGGGCAGGTCATGCATAAATCCCTTTCTCATTTGGCATAATCTACAGTAACGTCAGTTAACACCTCGACTTGCTAACATTTCCTGCCCCGATTGCAATAAAGCAGTGGTGCAGGTCCGTTAATCAATTTCCAGAATTATGGGACCCGACTGCGCCCCATTTTGATTGTCAAGAGATAGAATTCGGCTTGTGTTTGAATATGGGCGTGTTTAAGAGAAAAATTACATTTCTCCTATTAATTTCTGAAAAACTCTTGTCCTCAATCGGGTTGATTAATGGTTTTTGTGAGCAGCTCTCGGCGGCTGGTGAACCTTGTAAGAAAATATGAATGACAGGATTGAGTTAAACCGAGTACGCACCACAAACTACAAAATAAGTCTAAGGTAATTTTCAAGGAGGTATTCTTTTTGGTTTGAGTAATTTTATGCCTATAGGCATAGGCTGTCCCGAATTGCAACTACGACAATTTAACTCATTACAATTTTCCGTCGAAGACTAATTCTCGTTTGCTACATAAGATATGTTCGAAAAATGCTTTGTTATCGAAATACAGGGCGTCAAAATTTGTATTAACAAAATCCAAGTTATTAATTCTCTCCAAACGCTAAACATACATCGAAGAAGCATGTTTTGGAATGAAAAACAAATTTTTAGTTTCACCAGTGGTGTCCCTACAAGCACGTCACTGGATACCTTTAATGGACACCCTATATTTTTAAATATTGGCGATTTTCACGTACACAGCCTCGCTAAATTTGTAAGAAAAGTCTTGCCCTCCATAGCGTTGCTTAATTGCCTTAACTGCTAAAAGTTATCGAGTGCGGTCGCGACCATAACTCAGGAAATATACGAGCTGATCTGAAACTACACATATAAATTTTGAAATGAAGTTCTGAATGGGCATCGGATCGCAATAATTGCACAAGTCCGCGAATATATCATCGGACGATTGTATTAACGCGATATCTTCACTAACTCGGCTAAGAATCTCCGTGAGACGTCACCGAGTCGGCGATTTACGAGTCTTAACCCTTCCGAAAGGCTTAAGTTACGCGGCCCGATTATTGTCTCCAGTATCTGCATTTCCAAACCAATAAGCAGCTGTGTTCCCAACTAATAACTTCATCCCAACAATTACATTAAATAACGTCTTAAGACTAAGCTTAGATTTTCTTGTCTAGAGAGTTTGAGGATTTATGTGCCGGAATATTTTCAAAATTAAGCAACATTTTTTTTTTCTAGTCAGCATTTCCAGCCTCATTTCCCGGGCAAGAAAAGTGCGCGCAAAAATATTTTCAAGGTAACACCATTTTTTAATAACCCGCGAGTTGATGACGATTTATTTTAAGCGCAACACCCTGTATTGTATGGTTTTAGTTCGCCTCGATATCCGATAAAAAATACACATATATATAGCATATACTAATGCGATTTTCAAATAGTTTTTAGATATCGACGTTTGAAATATCACCTTTCACACTTTCAATAGCCGTAAATTGCAAACGGTTTAAGTTTCACTTCCCAACTCTTCTATTTCTACTTTACAGCCGGGGTTATATAGCAAATGAGATAAAATAACCAATAATATAAAAATTTAATTAGATGCTAACTCCATAATAATAAAAATTTACTTAATGAATGGTTATATAGCCCGAATAAAATAATACTAAAGTAAGTCTTTTGACAGTTTATTTTACGTCGCTTGATACTAATAAATATTTTTCTTGAACCTGGGCCCCCTCAGGGATCGCCGTTTTCAATCTTCCTTTGTAAGCTATGCTGCCATGATATGCATATACAATTATGACTTAAAGGACAAAGGATACATAGCAAAATGGTATACAAATGGATCAGTACAAAAACTGTAATAAAAATGTACAAGTCCATCTGCAGCTCATTGTTAGACCGCGGGTACGTACTGAGGGCAAATGCGACGGAAAAAAGTAAACAATACAAACCAATAATAGAACAGATTGCAGTGGGACTGGTTACAAAGCACGCAACAAATTACTATGCGAATGCACACACATGACAAGAATAACTGAAAGACTGCAACAAAGTCAGGTAAGATGGAAAGACAATCGCCACAACTGGACCATTCTGAACCCTCTTTGTCTTGCGAGAACAATCCCGCTTCCTTTCTTCTTCAACCACTCGATCGGAGCATTTCCAAATGTATTTTTTCGTTTCTTTTCTTTGCGATTTATGAATGACTATTTACGTAAACATGTCAGTGTTTTTCTCACAAAGACAGAAAAGCAAAATGGTCGACAGCCTGTTTTGCTGGAAATGCATATTGTTCAGTTTCGGCAATCAAGTTATGGCTCATAGCTCTTTCATCAGAGTTTAAAAAAAGTATTGAAATGTGGTCCGCAATTTGAGGCTCATTTTAACCTACGAATACGGGTACTTTTCAACTATCCGGGAAAATGGTCATTAATCACATTTTCCAATGCCGCGTGTGCTCAAAGCATTCAATTAAGACCTCTCTGTAACAAAACCCGACGACGCATACAAAAAACAATAATGGATTTTAAAAAGTTAATTACACATTGTGAGTGAATTTAACATATGGCTGGTTGGATGCTCTTTAGAGCACGTACGCCTCTATAACTTGACCCATCAAGAAAGTCCGTTCTTGTCTTCAAAATCCTAATAATACGCGCCCCACTCCAATCTCGCCATCCCGGTTCTGATTGGTATTCGAGATGCACAAGGTCGATTGTTTTAATTGTTTCTCCGTTCTGTGCAACATACAATTTAACCGGAAGCACGTATATTCTAAATGTTGTAATTCTACCTCTAAAGCCGTGCACTAAACCATCCCGAACGCTACCCGGAGACACAGAGAACGCTTTACCTGAACTAGCAATATTTTTCGGCAATATCCGAGCTAGAGTCGACATTAGAATAAAATTTAGAATGCCCTCTTTCTGTTTTTGTTTTTGTTTTAACTAATGAAAATTGCTCCAGGAAACGCGGAATTGAAGTGAATACAAATCGGCGTGTTTTACGTTAATTAACGTCACCTGAGAGGGAGAAAGATTCTAATAAGACACGTACTGTCTATTGGATAAACAATAAAGCAAAATTGGGGGTGTTCGATAAGGGGCAGTGCTTTCAGGAAGGGACAGAAAAGATGGTATTGATTCCCCATCAGCACGAGAAATAAGGTCAATCAAATGCGACGCACGTCCGATAGTTGTCCATCAGGTCCCGATTTGACAGTTTGTATCGCAAGTAAGCCGTCAGCTCGTGCCTGGTAACTGCCCGAATATCGTAAACTTTCATTTCTGCAAGAACACACCAGGGGTGGAGGTTGCCTGATCGGCTAAATCGTTCAAAGTTCTCAAGACAAACACATTTCTCCCGTTCAACTTGGCTTAACAAGAGCAGTCAGTAAAAGGGAACTGAATCTTATCGCAATACAGCAAATGAAGGGCATTGGGGTGTAGAGAGTAGCTCAACTCTTTTTAGGAGTGGATCCGATGCCAAAGACCATATTGATAATTGAACAAGAATTATTAGATTAGCGTCAATTAGGTAGAGGAGGTGGCATAAGCAAGAAGTTTGACGTGATGAATTTTGTGAATATACGGGGTGTCCGTTTTTGGAACTCAACCATGAGGAGCTCGGTAACTATAAAAGATGCGAGGTCGGTTAAATTCGGGCAAAGATTAGCGATTTGGAATTCAAGGATATGCCGTTTCAAAGTTTGAAAAACTCCAATGATTTTCAGGGGATTAAAATTCACGCAAATCTAGCTAGGAACTTTAGTTGAATCTGATTTAAAAGATGAATTTATTTCATTGTTTAATAAATTGCAAATTCATTATTTTAGGGTAAAAATCCCATAAGACCATTGGCGCACGAATAAGTGTTTGCGTTTAAATGTGTAATAAATTAGTCATAACTGTTCAAAATTAGAAAACATATTAAAGTCAGTAAGTGGAAACACGTGTCGCTACTTACCCCACCACTCCCCTTTTAAGTAATTGCTTGGTCTTTTTTTAGATATTGATTAAACGTTAGTTAGCTCCGCCACTGGATCACGTCAACTCTCAATGCGATTCGAATTTATCGAAACAGAGGCGTGCAAACTGGAAAATCTTTCTTGAAGTAAAGCATCACGTAGATTCTTTATATCAGGGTATCAGGGATGTTGCGAATGGAACGAACTGAAAAATAAGAATTTGACGTAATAATAGACAGACTTGGACTTTCCAAGTTTTAAACATTAACGCTCAACAAATATAGTTTTAATCCTTTATGAGTGGAGAATACAGATCATGTTCAAAGCATAGATGTTGATTGGTCAAATGCAATCAGGCATGGCCACATTAAGTCTATCACACAACGGGCGCAAAATCCTGTATTAATGAAAAATCGCACGTTAACGGGGTTGTTAATGAACAATTTTAACGCATATATTAAAAGAACTTGTTGATATTTAGTTGACAAAAAATATGTATTAATAATTAGTGTATACTAAATCAGTTACAAAAGTCATTTGCTTTTGACCAGTAAATTCCTCAAATACTATCAAATCATTTGACCCTTCCCTCAAAAAAGATGCGGGAGATGAAAGGTACAGACTTTGCTGCGGACCCATGAGAGAATACCTCCCCAGTACGAAAACATTAATTATCATAATACCTTTAGTCCATTTCTCAGTGTAAACATAAGTATGCTTCGGGGTCCTCTGTAGAGTCAAAGTCCCTTTATACAAAACTGGAAATGTATTATTTATTGTAAGCACAAATTGTAAATTCTTTAAACCATTTGTCCACGATTTCTTGAATTCTAGTGCATACATGGTCCAGTCATTAATCACTTCATCGTTAATTATAATATTGCCTTGCCAAATTCCTTTGTATTGCTTGTACGCTCCAACGTTGACCCTTCCCCAGTTTTCTACTATAATATCCAATTGTGCGTCATTCACTTCGTCATCGTTAAGGATCAGAGTTGAGTCAAGGGTTCTTCAAGTTCCATAATTATCCAAGTCCGCAACATTTTCCAAAATTGGAGATGCTCGTTTACCATTGAAGCGAATCACTAGAGTGTCGCTTACTGTACCCTCAACTTTCATATATGAATTTTTAGATAAGTTAAGACCAATCTTCCGGTATACAACATAACCGTAGCTTTGTCCGCTATTGCCATTAATGTCCATCCACTCCATTGAAACTGGAGACTTTGTCTGATAAGAGGGCGCCTGCACAATAAGATCCTACAGTCCTATTTGCTGCTCAAATGTAACTGTAGAATATGCAGTTCTTTCGATAAGTTCTGGGGTATCAGGAAGTTTGGTTTTAATAGGATTATTTTTTTCCAATAATTCCTTGGCCACCCAATATTTTCCCGTATAATCTCCATTCTCAGCCAATGGAGCTCCGTAGTCGTAGCTAGTGACCATTAACAGAAAATCTGAAATAACTTTGATCTTTGTAAATTTTTGTTGCAGGAATCATCTTTCTGAAAACTTGTAGTCCAATCGTCAAATGTTAAATTTTCAGAGCCACTAAGAAACCCAAAACTGGTAGCACCAATGAACATGTACATATTGACTAACGCTGGATACGCCAAGATTGGTTTAAACTGGACTGGAGCGTTCCTACTGTTTTCACTTGGTGGGATTTGGACCAGTAATCAAACCAACCTTTAAGATTAAAATTGCCTATTGCATGCTGGGTCATTATGACTGAGCGACGAGTTGTTGTCTACCTGACCAATATTCCATCACCATCACAGGGCGATCTGGCTGTAAAGTCTTAAGGTCATCCAAATTAGTCTGGGGATCGCTGTCGAAGTTATCAGTCATCAAGAAATAATCTTTTACAGTACCATCAGTACCTCGCCATGGGTTATCGGCAGTAACCAAAAATTCAACGATGCCTAAATCATCAATCTCGTACTTCAATTAAACTTATGAGATATTGCAGTACCATTATCCAACACCAACCGCCTTAGATGTAACAAATAAGCTTGATTTTTATACCCTGTAATTGCGTATTAATTTTCAACTTGTAACATGATGATCGATTCCCCTTTGGTAAACTGGAGGACTGCTAGTTTAGACATCAATTGATTGAAACATCTTTAGAGGAAATTACGGATATTACTGAAGATTATTAGCTAGAGAAATACAATCTTGTAACATAGCCCATATAGTAAGTATTGTCAGTCCTGGTTGTTATATTATTGCTATCTCTGAGTAGAAAGTTCGGAAATCCACCGAACTCAAACTCGGCACAAAAAAAAGGTGCAGATCTTATGATGATCAACAAATCTTCTTCCTGGGCAGTTTGAATGAACTCCTCGATATAGAGGAAATCTGACATTTCAAAACCACCTCCACCAAAGCCAAATTCACTTTGAAATAACGTTTCTTTATACAGAGTGTTCCAAATTCTGTAACTAGTATTTCAGAATTGATTAAGAAATAGTATGCTACATACTGAGATGGAAACTGTCCCATTACTGCCGAGAGGTTTTATACTTAACCAAAATGCGCAACATAGAAGTTTACAAACATAGGCAGTTAGACATTTTTAATCATCTATTAAATGGTACAATTAAATTTTAGATGCGACGATTCAACTTCACTCCTCTATCATGAACTTTATAGATCATTGGCTTTTTTTATCATATATTAAATCCAAGGAGTTCCACCAACCCCAATGATTAACACAGGAGATTTCACTGCCGTGTTGAGAAACGTTTTACGTTGTATCAGTAGATATTGAATTACAAAGCAGGCCCTTATTAGTTTCGTGTTTTTGGACCCTCATCAGACAACCAAAGGTACACAGCCTCATCTAAGGAGTCGTTGGTTCTCTTTCTCTATAGTAACCATTATTGTTACCAGTCCCATTTGTTAAGTGGAGTTGTGAAATGAAAGTACCTGCTTTCATTTTATAACTAGTTAGAATATGCAAACCACATAAATCACCGATTTCGATTAAGAAAACTGTTAGTTTATATGTCAAAATTAGAAAAAAGGCATTTATATACATCTTGTGTATATTTTTTACCTTTTACAGTTTTTATCATCCCATTTATCTCACTTTATTTTGAATAAGTGCTTTGAATAAAAGTATTCTACAGCTTAAAATAATACGATGTTAAGAAACATTAAACCTCCTCAAGTAATGATGTTTAGTTACAAAACGAAACTCAATTGGAGTCACTGGTGATTATATGCCTAAAATCAGTCAACATAACAAAACAATCCATTATTGATGGATAATGGACAATGACCTCGAACGCTTGACGCATAGCAAAATAATAAATTATGAACTTTATTTTAACCGTATTTCCTAAAATAAATTATATTATAGTTGTTTTGCAAAATCCTGATTACCGAATTGATATAGCGGCATTATTCATGCAAGTTCCATGCAATGTAAGTTTCCACAGTATTAAATTCGGCTGCTCTTAATTTCCTTAACCTATCCCTCCAGTATGTTCTTGGCACCCTGATGCAGTGGATAGCTCCACTGTAAATCGTAATATTCTTGTCGCTGAGAATAAAATTGGATTGATCCGCTGAAAAGTCGAATTTGAGACTATCTGAAGTGAAATACTCGTAGTTGATGAGAAGGTCTGCTGCTGAAGAAGTGTAACTCAACAGAGTTATTAAAACCGCTGATGTGGTTTGAAGCAGCATTTCTATTTTTTGAATGAACTAGCAACAATTTCGTCCAAAAATTTATACATGGCGGGATTTTGAAGGATCTAGTTATCTCTATTACTTTTAAGGAGTTCATAATAATAAATAGGAAACTTCCTTTAGGTAAAGTGGGTATTTTCATATTTTTCACCGTTCTCGTAAAATTTTTTAAAAAATCTATCGATATAAATTAAGAATCTAAAGAAAGAAAAGAAAAAAATAATCATCTGAATCAGTTATCAACTTTCTTAAAATAAAAATAAATTGAAACGAAAACAAAATTATAAAAAATTTTAAAAAGAAAAACGCAAAATATGAGAATAAGAAATTTTGTCACCCTGTATATCGAAAATGGTGCGTTTCTGATCTTAAATCTATGAGCACTTTTTATTATTTTGTATGTACTATCACCCACTAAAATATCTTCATGATGATTTGTTACACCCTGTATATGTGAATAGTTTGGCTCTTATTGCCAAGCGTAAAGAGTGGGCATCCAGACTTCAACATTATCGGCATGAAACAAATGCGAAAATTTAGGATTCTTAAGAAAAAGAAGAATTTTATTGCATGTACAAATGTATGTTATTTCAACTTCTTAAAAATCTCTGTTTACTATGAAATGTAAATTTTTTCTTCTCTAGTTATAAATTTTTATTAGAAATAAGCCAAATTTCTAATCTCAATAATTCAGTCAGAAATTTAGCCTGTTTTTTCTGTTTTAATTTTCTCCCTTTTCGCCGAGTTGGGGAATCATGGTTTTGTTAAACTCGATCCCCGGATATACGAATACACATAAACAAATTGCTTATGCTAGATTGCTCTTATTATGAGAGCAATGTATTTCTCGTGGTCTTCAAAATTTACGAGAGTTCGGGTTATACGAACCAGCTTATGGCATGATTGAACATCTCTAGTAATTACAGCAATGTATTATTTTTATATACCAAGCGCTGTTGAGTTTTTTTTCATTTTGACTCCGTGATATTTAGCAGCCAAAATGCCTTCTCTCTACTTTGACTGAAATTTATTGAAAACTATAAACGAGCTTGCGCACTAGACCACTAAACCGTTTTCAACGGCAAAATTACAAAGCCACAACTTCTTCGGGGCTGGAGAGTGTTGGCGACGTTAGTTATAGGTTTTAATTAGGACTCTGTCCGAAACCAGCTCGTCTAATCACAGACCGGTCATTTCCTGCCCCGTTTCCAGGATAATGTCACAGGAGCCATTCCAAGTTGGTCAATCCTTTAAAGGGCGCATTACTCGCGTCCAATTGCCCACTAAATTGGACCTATCTTGACACCTTTACTACAATTTAGAACGCTCTTAAAGAGGGCCCCGCAGTCCCGATTTTATGTGCGTCCTGCGATATTCCTTCCTTTGCTTTCCTGTCACATTATATGGATTTAAAGTGAGAGATATATTTGCTGGAGAGACGACAATTTGAATTTCCTTTAGAGAAGATAGGGGTTGCATGGTCTTAATTCACTTTGCCTTAAGTACCTTGGCAAGCAATCCTTAAATTTGCTATAAAATCGATGGGCTCAGAAACTTTTCCTGCGATAGAGGTAGGACTTAGGCGATTCGCCTAATAAAGCAATATGATCGGGCCATGCATTTTAACTTTTAATCGCTGCCTGCTCTTTTGCAAGGTCGTAAAATAATTCAGGTGACAAATGGCTCATTTTAGTAGGCAATAAAACTGCAGTAATTAAAATTATTATAACCAAGGGACTCCACCTGTAAGTTTGAATGTCTTTATCCGCCACATACATCATGTGAATAGGGGTGATTTTCGGTAATTGGCCTCTAAGTCTCTGGGTTTATGAAACGATATTCTTCTTTTATTAATGAGGTATTGGTTAGGAATTTGTTCCTCCTGACATTCCATGAATTAAACTACGTATTATATGCCTTTAAATAGGACAAAAACTTCATATAAAGATATTAGTGATCTGTTATACAAAATACCAAAGAGCAGAACATTCTAAATTCTTTTATTCACCTATATTTGAACTTTTCGAGTACATATGACATGTCCCACCCTGTACCACACAATTAATATCAATAAATATATGAGCAAGATCTATGAGTAATGATGTAGTCCCCTAAACCCTAAATATTATCCTAAAAAAAGATCCATTGGCATAAAGCATCACAACTGGCGCTTCTGAGGGTTCTTCAGATTAGAATAATTATAAAATTGTTTAAGTGCATAATAGAGCTTCGATAAAGTAGGTACAAGTATATCTCTAATTTTCATTAGACTTTTTGAAAAGTTCCTTGGTTAATTGACCTGAGTAACTGTTAATTCAGATTACTTAGCTTTAATACATTTAAAGTTTGAAATGAACATCCCAGAGTTCACATAGTGATCAAGATTATAACCCAAATAACTTTAATAAAAAGCTTTAAGAGGCCCTCTTGAAAGCCACTAACTTATTCTTACTTAACAAATTTTCATTACATAAACTGTACCTAGTTAGCTCAATCCTCGGGTCAATTACATAAAGTAATTTTCAGAAATAGAGGTTTGAAGTGCACATACAGAAGAATACCTTTTTTAAGTCCACTTATTTTGAGATGTTGAGGTAAAACATAAAAAGAAAAAGGAACATTTCAATAAAAAAAAGCACTTCTACTTAAAGCTAACGCTCAGGTTATGCACATGCCTCTATGTTCTATTAGTTAACCTGTATTAAAAAACACTTAATGTGATTTTATATATTTGAGTATATCTGAGACTGAGAATACACTAAAGTTTGATAAGTATCTTCAATAAATTACATTTTTATCCATTCTTCTAGCTTTCCTGGTGAAAAGTACCTCATCTAAACTTGTATTGGAACTAAATTGTAAAACAAAACAAAATATTTTTTAGGTTATGATGACACGAACGAAGGAGACATCTAGGAGAATTCGCCAATATTATCATCCTATCTCTCTCCGCGTCGTACGACCTGGGGATCAGAGACAAGGATCGATGTGCGGTTTGATCTATTCAACCCCAACGAACGTCTCCGCACAATTAACCGTCAACTTTCTGTTACATATATGACATCCTTATCTGACATTCGTTTCTAAGTTTTCGTTCTCTGTCTTACCGACGGTCATCGACTGACCTACTTATCTTCAGAGCTATCTCTTTATTAAGTAGACTATCCCCCTTAACTAGCGCGAAACACTTCGCAGTGGAATGTGTGGAATGCGGATATAACTGGTTCTTGGTAGCGCCATTTTTTTGCCCTTTAACTGAGAATCTCTATTAACCTTGAAATGACCTTTGCGATAGAATGTGGAAGGAAAACGATAACTTCAGTGTTAAAGGGGTAATTTAAAAAAAAAAAAAATGTTTTTTATTTTGTTTGTTTCTTTTCAATGACCTACAACTCGTGTCATAGGTCACACATACTTCCAATAAAATTTCTAATTGTTTTTAAAGGGCATGCAGGGTGTTATAAATTCGATGCATCGGCGTTGTTATCTTTGAAATTATACGAGGTAGAAAGTTTGTTAAATAAGGTGAAGTTGCGCATTTATCGTCGAATAATTTATTTAAAGGAAATTTTAAAAATTCGTTTTACTAAAAATTTTGTGCGAGTGAAACATGATATATGTAAATGCCTTACACAACACTATTTCGCTCGTTTCAGTTTTGTAACTCCGTTTATTGGCAGTAATTCTATACGATTCTGACATGCGAAATATGGTTTTTAATTTGAAATTTAACTAGTCGTCAATTTGTAAATCATAACAATTAACCACATTGTTAAAAAAATATTATTTTTAAAGAGCTCTTTGTTACAATGCCGTTTCTTTTGGGAAAAAGGCAGACATGTCCTAATGAAAGAGAACCAGTCACCACCTGCTACAGCTAAAACTAACATGGCGCAACCCATACCTTCATTAGGGATGTAAGGGACATGAATACTAGGGAGGCCCCAATAAGATGATATCTAGTTGTACTTGTCAACAAATACGTAGAAGTGCATCAAATTCTATGTTTTTTATAGTCGTGCAGACTTTGCAGTGCCAGTATTGAAACAGTTCCTCTTACGAATCTAACAGCTTTTAAATACGACTCTGGAAAACTATTTACGAGCCACTTTAGAGACAGTGGAAGAGCGCGGACGGGCTGCGTCATCTCGCGTTGCGACGGCCGTTTTATGCAGATAAGCCGGTTTTAATTGCACCAAGGAAATCGCAATGGCCCAGAAAATAAACGAAACAGGAATACATGTTTGGCCTCCGAATTGCGGGTTTGTGTTCCTTTTGTAAACCTTAGTGTTCCACGTTTTTTTTCCGTGAATTATTTATTGCTTTTTGTTTCCAAGATAATGCTACAATTTTTATACAAAGCAATATCTAGTTTTGTATCTACAGAGACACCAAAATATGTCGTATATTACTGATGACAAATAAAATATCCTGCTAAACCTATTTCTATGGACGATCAAATTATCCCTAATTGAATGTCAATGTCAAACTGGTCAGAACTATTAAGGTCATTTTCCTGATACTAAAATTATACAAATAAGCTCATCAAGGTAACGAGTTTTGAAAGAGCTCGCACACGACGTCACAGCCTGACAAAAATATACATAATATAAAAGAAACAATTTTTATTCGTGATTTTATCATTTCAATTTAATACGTTCACTGCCATGTCGGTCTATAAGACATAGAGTAGTATGTTTTAAGTTTGAATACTCGGTTCAGTGGACCGAAAAACAAGTTGTCGATCAGGTCAACCCAGTCCATGAGGCCGAGCTACAAATTTGATTATCCTGAGTTTGTAAAATGTTATTTTTTCAAAATTTTACTAGATTTTAGATAGTTACAATGTTTATAACATTATGTCAAAAATGGTCTCCGGGACTAAAAGTTGAAAAATCGTATGACCTAAACAGCAATGCAGTAAATATACCTTCGACGGTGAACGTTTTAAAGTGACGCACACATTTACTTTTTACATGTACCATATGACTCAATCAGTAGTTAGTTTTCGAAAATCCATTAATTTTTTATTTACAGCAAAGTAAACCATGGTAATTTGGTTTATATTGGCCATTGTATATTATAACATACATTGGCAGTCAATGTCAATTCAAACATAACAATAATCATTTGTCCGCTGTAGAAACTCTTGAGTTGAAGGAATGGCGAACTCAACTCGTATTTTGAAATCCTCGCCACATCATGAATCTTTTCCTGTTCTTACCCAAAATTCTCAATCTGGTAGGAGTGCGTGTAGCCCTATTTTTTTTTACACGTAAGAAGAGGTGTTATGTATAAATATAAATTTGTATTTGCAGAATTGTTGTGACAACTAGAAACGAATATTTTCTACCTGCATTACGTTGGGAAATTATGATTCTACAGTACGGTTTTTAATGTACAGTATAGGATTTCGCATATTAAAATTTTAATCTCATGTTAGCCTGTGTTTTACTTGAATTAACTTACTTGCTGGGTATCGAGCTGTGTATGTTTAAGTTCCGTTTTTACTCTTTTATCACGGTGTGTTCGCTTTGATGTTTTTGCTTGTGGCGATTTAGTTAAAAGAACCAAAGGCACAGTATCCTTTTTTAACTTTTACTTCTGTTTAGGCAATTGCAATAATTTCCCTTTAGCACAAAAATTATCATCCTAAAAGTGTTTCCGGCATATACCAGAAGGTTTACTGTTGAAATTATGGCCTTGATAGCATTTTTGCACTCACAAAATTACATACATCTCTAGCTTGTCGAAAACTGAAGCATCTGTAACCCGACGAATACTCAATCTGATAAGTTTTGATTTTTTCTCATCTTAAAAGCCGCAATAGGAGCAAGGATGAAACTCAAAACAAAGTAGAGGATTACACAAATTGGGAAAATCGTTTCGCTTTGAAGCATATATGTATGACACCCGGGAAGGCGCGATTATGTTTTATGAGGGAGAGAGACAAAGGACAACATGCGCATGTACAAAGCTACCTATATTTTAACAAGTTCTGAAGTAACTGTCAGATTCCGCTCTATGTTCGACCCATTTATCCACATAAAGGGGTGGAACACATGGAGGGGAAGTTAAGGATACTGATTTATTCAACTTCAAGACGACCCATGATACTAAAACTGAACAGATAAGCTTACGCTAAAGCACCCAATATTTAACGAGTAGTTTTGCATATGCGCATATCATCCTTTGTCTATCCTTGTCATGAAAGATCATCGCATCTTCCCTCCTGTCATTAACGATTCAAAGCGAAACGACTTTCTCAATTTCTGTCATTTTTACTATGTTGTGAGTGTCATCATCGCTTCTATTGTGGTTTTGGAGATCATTTATTATTTTTACTGTGTATATTTACCTTTCCTCATCATAGTAAATTCCAGGACTAAATTATTAGTGATGCCAGCATTCAGGGACCATCTATGTGGTTCGCATCTCGTGAATATGAAAATTTTTACAATCAACAGGCAACGTATGAATAATTTTTATCCTAAATTGGGCTATATAAGGAAAATTTTTCTTAAGGCGGATCTGTACTATCAGACGAGCAATAAACTAAGTGGCTGACAGGCCATCTAGGCAAGTAGGCCATTTCCATGCACGGAAACAAGTCTCATCTAAACAGGACGGGATTCGTCACTAAAGCACAAGGGAAAACCGATACCTATATAAACAACGTCGATCTCAGCTTTTTCTTTGTTTTCGAATACTCCTCTTGCCTCGATGTGGAGTAAATATAAAATAGTCTAATTTTGCTCTAGGTATGAAGATATGATTTTATAGAATGAAGCATTAACATACGAGAGATGATTTTGAATTGACAACATATATTTACGAATGCATGAACACATACCTTCCAATGTTGTAATTGTATTCAGATTTCATTAGAAAGACTGAATTTTACGCAAATAATCACTTTCAATGATGGAACTATCATGTTGACTTAATAGTCATATCATAGGTGGATTTAAAAGGAAATCCTGGTTAGTTTATCTGTAACAGGCGAATTTAAGTAACATTTATGTTTCGCCGTAGGAATGATTTGACATGAATCAAAATCGAAACTGAAAATCGAACATAATTTTGCTTAATCAAAATCTCAAAACGAAACTTTAGAGTTTTTCAAACATTAATTGTAAGTGATTAAAAAATTGTATGTGTTCATTGACTACGAAAAGGCATTCGATAGAGCGCAACATATTGTATTAAAATGATAAAACTCCTTCGCTAAATGGATTTTGATTGTTGAGACATAAAAATCATCGCCAACCTCTACTGGGAACAATCGGTAAATAACAGAATATTTATTTGCTTGAGTTTCTTTCACTGAAGACCTTCAGTCTCACCATTCTAATCACAAACAAATCATACTTTTATGTAGCGGAACACGACGTTACTTATATTGCTAATATGAATAGGGCACAACAGGGCGACGAACTAAGACAAATAAAAAACAAAGGTTCAAAACTGGATGACCACTAAAAAATTTACCAGTAAAAAACAAAGTAAATCTTTAGGAGAAATACAGAATAATTCTCATTTTCTTTTTACACCTTCACATATAGCCTAATTGAATTCATTGGCAATGCGGTCGAGCAATTGCTAAAAAAGGGCTTATAGCCCTAGCGATAAACTCATTATTAAAAATATTAAAATATGCAAAATCATATTAAATACCTTCGATATTTTCTACAGTAAATTCGATGTTATAAATGCAATGCTATAATTGTGAGAAACCGCAGATTTATAATTTCACATATTAAATTACAAATTAGTCATCAGTTATCGTAAAATTTTGCAAATTTGTGTGTGTAAGATTACAAATTCATGGCTCCAACAATGCTAACAATTACTAATTTTCTTTTTCAAGTTCATTTTAATAGACTGCCAGAGGCATCTGCGTCTCTAAACCAGATAACATGCGTCAATAGGACATTAAAATATCTAAACTTTATCAAGACTTATCCTTACCACCAATCTAGTGTCATTTGTAGGTATGGATCATAGAATGCTTTTATTCCTTAGGAATAATTAAAACATAAGAGCTCTTTGAAAGACTTTATTATTGGGTGTGTTGAATTACTCTGAAATATGTTTTTCCTCCTTGTTTCTAATAAAGATTAATAACGACACGTACATGGCTCATTATTTACCTAACGAGCTAATACGCGTTGGATTTTTGTTTTTTGGTTTCATTTATTCTTAATTCACATAAGTTTATTTAATTTTATCAAATCTAGCGGTAGAAAAAATTATTTACTATTCCCGAATAATTTACGAAAAAGAAATACACATTAAATTACAAAAAGCGCATCAGCATGCTGTCGTTTGCAATGTTAACTTCTTTTTTTATAACTGGTTGCGCCGCCTATAAAACACACAGGCACCTAGCTGCTAAATAGGGACAGATATCTTTTGCTACACTACGCTCATTTCGGCTATTCACGCCTCTATAGCGCCGCAACAGAGTTACAGATATCTTTTCACGGAGAAGGTTAACTAATCTCAGTAGTAGATAGATGCATAAGAGCAAAAATAACAGAGTTCTATTCTCTGGAAAGGTTTACTTGTCTTGACAAAATGATGGAAACGACATAATTGTAACTGTATAACTAACAAAATAGTGTTGTCCAAGACGAAACTAGAATTTGTAAGAAACAGTTTGGAGGTACTTTTATTGAATAATGTCTAGTTCATTGGGAATCTATTCATTTAAGAGACGTATGTCCCAATCAACGACAGGTGTAGGTATCGTGATTTGTCCTTTTGCACTTGAAAGTGATATCACAAATGTCCACAGCTGCCAGTTTAAAGCTATCAGCACTCAGAACTTTACTTGAATATGTTCTTTTTATAGAAGTTACAAGGTTTTTCCAAGTTTTGTAGCCAATAATTGAAATCTCAGCAGACTTTTTTGTTTGTAAAGAAGAGCTCATATTATTCACTTTTGTCTTCAAGAATTTCCTGCCCCACCCCTTTATGCAGACATGTTTGAATTGGAGGAAGCCTGGGAAGACATGTAATCGGCGAAGTTTTGAGATCTTTAACAAGTCAGATATCTTACTTTCCATATAGATAATAACACGATATGGATGGAAATGTAGATCTTTCATCCATAGTGCCACAAAGAGAAGTTTGAACTTTCATCAAGATTATCATTTGACCAAAATCTAACTATTTATCCATATAACAGTCTATCACTATCTGTATTTGGCATTAAATCAAACTCTTCAAAATTACTTCACTGCTTTATTCTACAGTCTTTCACCTCCTGCCTCAGTATCATTATCTTCCCCAGACACCCCGTCATAGTCCATGCTTATGTTTTTCGGCTATAGGCGATATTTATGTTTACTGCAATCCAATTTTAACCACCTTTCAAATTTTATGCAGTGATAGTTTGGGAAACCGAATATCAAATGCATTTAAAATACAGATCATATTAACCAACTAGATGTGTACTAACATTGTTCTAAAGTTGATTTACACTCAGATTCTTCAAACTGTATTTTTAAGGTTCCAGAGTCCTAATAGAGGTTCCAGGGTCAGTATAAGGATCCATATCTGACAACTTGCACGTCAAATATAACCTCAAAAGATTTGAAATCTTCCTGATAATTTTTAAAGGTGCCCAATTATAACCACTTTTGACATTTTAAATTCCAATTGAATGGGAAATCTAAATAGGAATTGCATTACAAGCAAAGACTAAATTATATTAATAAAGCAAAGACAAAACGCCTTGACGAACTCCATCGGATTGCACTGGGTTAATTGCTATGTTTTTTCAGTTAGAATTTTTGACGCTATTAGTATTTGCCCAAGGTTTCTAGTGGTAAATATGCTCTATACTTTTGGGACAAATTTCTCATTCTAAATTAGTCTTAACTGAGAAAAATCCCAAATAAAATAAACATTTTACTTCATTACATATATTTTTATGGTTAGAACTCACATAATTTGCCTTGTCACTTGTCAGTGCCAGACCGTTCTCTGTCAAAAGTTTGGAGGTCCCAAGTTTTTATTTTTGATAAATAACAGGATTATACATTAGTGCACAATTGTGTGAAAAGAAGCAATATTTGCCTGTTAAAGGTATGAACTGCGGTAGCATTGTAGTGGCCAGTTAAAGGGGTAAATAATTTAAGATATATTTATTTCCAATTTACTTGAATTGAGCTGATTAAACGTTGCTGTTTGGGTCGTTTCTGGTTATATCTCTTTTTTGTTTTATATGCTGTTTTTTTGCGAACGTATGTTTAAAAAGGCGGTTCCTCCAGAAAATGGCACAACTGTTATCCATTTGGCACAATATTTGTATGATCTGTGAGTGACCACTCATTAATTTATTTTTTGGCAATTTTAGATTTTGATTTGGATAAAATTTTGCAATGGCCCAACAAACCGTACGACAAATCTTAAAACAGGTCAAGCCGATCTTATCACTGGACAAGGAAGAAGCGAGAAAAAGAGTATTAAACTTATACAAGGCCTGGTTTCGTCAACTACCTTACATAGGTTTGTGACTCCAAAATCTATACCTTTACGTTTATGTAATCAATTTAATCAATGTTTATGTAACCAAAAAATGATGTTTACTGCTGGTCATATTTTTCCAATCCCAAAAGTTACTTTTGCTTTGCCCTGGCAAATTTCTTGAAAAAGTTTCTTCTCGGTTTTGCTCTTCCCATTTAAATTTCCTAGTCTTCCAACATATTCCTTTGTAGATTTGTAAATTTTCTCAAATTTTAAGCACCGATTGTATTTGTTGCCCTAAAGCTTTTCAGCATTTCTGGTAATCTGCAAGGCTAAAAAAGTACCAATTCGTTATATATTTGTCTTGAAGTGCCAAGCATTTAGAAGGCCAGTTAAGTATTGGGATTTATTGATATGTGAGTTTGGAGGACATATCATTTTAAGGTATCATATCTATTATTGCATTGGGACCACAGTCTAAGAATTTACCCAAGCAGAAATAAAAGGAAACATTATATTTTAAGTCATTTTTTTCCAAAGCAAAGCAAAATTAATTTGCAAGATTGAAAACAAGTGAGCAGTCTTAAAGAGGTTAATTTTTCCAAAATATACATATATATCTACAAAAAATTATGTGTTGGGAGAATGTTTACCAGAATTCGAGTTTACCTATATTTGGGTTACATTGATGAAAATTGAATTTTCTGGTAGTTAATTAATGTAAGCATGGAGACCTAAAGAGAATTATAAACTGAAGGTTAAGTTGTCATAAATACATAATTCAGTTTATTTACAGTGAATTGCATTTTGTAGTTAAGCAGTATGACATCCCAAAAAACGTCGATCAGTGCAAAGAAAAACTTAGACATGAATTTAGGAAACATGGAGAAATAAAAGATATTCGTATTATTGATATGTTAGTGATTAAGGTGAGGTGGCTAATTCATTTTCTTTAATATAGGTATTTAAATAGTTTAATGTACTCGTAGGGCTAAATTAAACAATTTAAATTTTTTTACTCATTGGTCATGACTAATTTTAAATAGCACTTTATATACAATATATTATAAACTACGTGCATCATAAGTTGTTGAAATGTAGTGTTACTTAATAATATGACACTTCTTCATTAAGTTCAAAAATAATTAGGAAATGTTTGGTTCAAACTTGACATATTTGATTTAACAAACTGCAGTCCATAGTCTATACTTTTATGTTCTATTATAATAATTTGCGAATTTTGCTTCAATTTTAGGGTCAAATGGAACTAAAAGAAACAGTTAATTTTTGGAAACAGAAGGGCCATATAATGGCTTACTTTAAGGATACTTGGGAACCCAAACCAAAGGACTTCTTATCTAAATTTTTATCAGGCAAAGAGTAGAAAGCATTTGAGGCGAGTTGGATGAAAAGAATACAGAAATAGGAAGCGTTAGTTTATAAATATCTGTTATAATAAAAAAAATTATTAAAGAAAATCGTATTTGATTAATTCAACATACATACCATGCACTGTTTTCTGTGTTGATTTTGGCATTATTTTCTGGACAGTGCATGGAAGGATTTCCCGTTCAATTCCCAAAATAAATTATTAGAAAAGATAACGTGTCAGGGAAATAAAAAAATCCAATTAGTTATAGGTATCATTCAATATTTAATAATCTCATATACAAAAAGTCTTATTGATTAGCGATGTAAAAAAATATGTAAAGTAAAAACTTAAATTTTTTCATTCATATTATCTATCTTAGCCTTGGTTCTCTATGGAAAGGCTTGTTTCTAGTAAATCTAGAAATCAGATCCCAAGTCCACTTTGGTTGGTCAGCTGGAACCATGTGACCAGCATCTCTCACTAATACCTCAGTTAAATTTCCTGCTTGTTTTACATATCCGGCTAACTCAGATTCCACATACCATTGATATCTACAAATTAAATAGCATATTTATTCATATTTTATTTACACTGAATGCAAATAATAATAAAGTAACAAAATCAAGGAATTTTTTAAGATACTACCGTACAATTGAGCTGCTTTTGCGAGCTTGCGATTCTACCCACCTTGATGCCGTTTTGTACTGATCGGCTGCAGAAAAACTTAAGTTGATTAGGTAGTTTTCAGTCAAAGGATAGGCCACTATTATGTCTAGCTGGCCATTGTAGATTAAGACCCTGTAGTTGCTCAGTAATTCAGACACCCATGGGGCTACACTTTGCATTATGTCATTCCTGAGATTCACCTACGGGAATTTAATTGTTTCGAACCAGATGGATATCGAAAGAAAATATGAATACAGGGTCGATACATATGCTTTCTCGAACATAATCACCCAGAGCAAAAATTTACGCGAAATTCACAATCAAACTATACGTTTTCGTCTCATTCAAAACTGGCAAGTAATTTTGTATTAGAGAAACGACAGGATGTACAAATTTTTTGAGTATTAAATTTCGTAATGACTTAGTCTTCGTCTAATTTAGCCGAGTTATGATTTTCGAGATTTAGAATTGTTTTTTTTTTTAACTTTAAAATGGGCAACCCCGTATACAAAAAAAAAATATATATATATATATCAATAAATGTGATTCTTACTTCCACAATATTAGTTTCATCGCTAAAGGTAGTATTCCCAACATGAATCGCAGCTCGCACATCCGCTCTCTGAACATATTTGGACATAAACGCTATTTCGTCGTTTAACGGATCAACCGGATACAAGTAGTTGAAATAGTTATCAAATCCAGAGATATTTTTAAACAACGAAGTGTGATTGTTCAGATCACCATTTAGGAGTAAGTCAAATACTTCGAAGGCTTTGTCATACTGTTGATTCTGGATATATTGAACACCCTGGGCCTCGTAACTTTGAACGATTTTTAAAGCGTTAGAATCGATAAGCCCCAATTGATAGAGGTACAGTCCATATTTGAGTTGGTGTTCTGGGTCGCTGAGACCATTGCCGATGCTCAATCCTATTCAAATGTATGTCTTGCGTAGTAAAATCCAGAGGTTTAGGTTTGGTCTTACCCTGTAAATTAATTTTCAGCTTGGCACTTGGGTTATTTTTCAGAATCGTGTAGGAAATAGCGGGAACATATTTCCCTCCGTAAGACTCCCCAGCAATGAAGAAGTCATTTTTCTGAAGGTCAGGAAATAGAGTGAAAAATTGAATTAAAGCGCTGTATAGGTCTTGTCCAACTTTGGTTTCATTTTGGGCATATCCTCCGGTAGTAAAACTGAAACCGGTTCCTAAGAGAAAAATAATTTTTACTGATTTATCCTGGCATTTTCTATGTAGCTTTAATCCCGCAAATTTAGTAGTTGAATGAATACAATAATAAGTAAATAATACGGACATACTAAGTATATGACATAAATAATAATATACACTGGGATTTACGTAACTGTTTCATTAGAATCTTTTGGACTTGTAACTATTTTTAATTTTTCATATCTTGGGATTAAATTAACATTCTATTTTTTTAAATATTTTGAAAGTCATAGTACTTTCGGTTGTACCGGAAGGCAAGGTCATTTCCTTATTTAAAATGGAACACCCGTTATATTTTTGCATTTTTGGAAAAAAAAATGCAAAAAAAGCTAATGAATCATCTCAATCTTATGTGGGAATGAAATTCTTGGTTCTTGTAAAAATATCACTTAGGAAGTTTCTGACATGTGATTCCATACTAGATTAAAGTAAACTGAAAATGTGTTACAAGCCACTCTTCGTGTATAGTTAAAAATATCTTCAAAAGGCCCTCGATTTATTAACGAAACAATGAAAATACTCCAAACAACTGTCTTACCTACGGGACTGTCAATGTAAATAACATTATGGTTTTGGATCCAGGAATATTTCCTCAATTTAAGTCCCCGTTTGTTTTTTACAGAAAATGGACCATTTTCGGCAAACAGGCCTATCAAACTAGATGCTCCAGGGCCTCCTTGAAGCCACAAAATTATTGGTGCAGTTTCAGAGTTTGCTTGGGCAGGAAAATACCAGAAAAAGAGATTCGAATTGAATTGCTTGTCTACCGTGAAGTAACCTAAAATATCGAATAATTAATAATCCAGTAGAATAATAATAATTCAATTAAAATATGTAGTGGTGTATAGATATATAAAACTATATATAAGATATAAAAGCAAAAAGTCACAATTAAACGGTACGAGCACATAAACCCATCAATCGGACTCGAATTCAGAAGCAAGAAGATTTTATCTCAGAGAAAAAGCGCATTAACACTATACAGGGATTATTCACGGAAAGTGGCCTATTAAAAGCTATGGACAATTAAAAAAGAAACCCTTCTGAAAATCTGGAGCACTATCCATAATTGGTAAGTATGCAGATATTTACATTTTCTTAGTTTAATTGACTCAATTTTACTAAAACACAGGTTAATATAGGATCAAAATTTAAACACATGAAATCCCTTGTTGCGCGTTAAAAAACACACTGTATATGTGTATGTCGGAGATTGAGTAGTTCATAAGTTTTAGTATTATAGCATTAGAGCTAGCGATAACATAAAGATGGGCGAACTGACAGAGCCATCTGGAGATGAAGTACTGCCGAATGAGGTTACTACCGCCGTCACCAAATGGCCTAATGCCGGGGAATCCCATTTTTGGACTGGGGTATTTCCCGGGAACTGAGGACAAGCAAGAACAGAAAATAAGCCATCGAGATATAGAAAGGTAGATGTGCGGTCGAGTAGTGGTAAGTGCGTTAGTTTAGAAAGACAAACAATTTGGATAATACATTAACATTTCTCAACCATGGAAAACGCTTATAATGTTATTCTGACACATACACATGTATAAACAGTGCGTTGTAAACATACATCAAATATACAGTGTGACCCACTTAAGAGCGGGACACCCCTGTAAAATTTTTATTTGTGGTTCGATTTTGATCATTTTTTTATATGTTGTAGGGCATCAAAAACTCTATTTTGTGACAAGTTCTTGTTACGCTCGCTTAAAATCTAAGGTCTACTTTGCCCCTTTCTTATGACGAAATTTTAAGAAAAGACATTAGGGAATTTTTTATTTTAAATTTAGCTTCAGTAATAACTTTAGAATTATTCAAAATGGCTGTATTTCAAATTTCGTTAAAAAATGTTTATCCATAAAAAAGTTGTAGAGCAATCCAATTTTAAATTTATTGAACCATCTGGATGTAATAATTTTTGGTCAAGTTGGCTGAGTACGGATCCAATAAACATAGTTAAGTCACTTGTTTTATCCTTGTCATTAAATACAATGCAATTGTCTTTTTGTAAATAAATAAACCAGTTCTTGGTGGTTTAGAAGAAAATTTAACTGTTTTTGATTGAAGAAAAAGTTCAGATATGAATAATCAATTAACTTTAAGGGAAAAAATTGAAATAGTGCGTCTTTCTGGTGACAATGACAGAAGTGTAAGGGAAGTGACTAGAATATTTAACACAAGATATCCTAATCGACGTCCGATTACTAAAAGTACAGTGAATCGAATAAATCGTACATTTAATGAAACTGGAGCCGTTGATAGATATTTGTTAAAAAACAACCGTCCTGGAAATAGAAATGAAGGTGATACAGAAATCGCAATTTTAAATTATTTTACTAATAACCCACATGCTACATTAAGAATAGCAAGTTTAGATTTAAATGTACCGAGGGAAAAGATTCGTCGATGCCTGAAAAAGAATAAAATTAAGCCATTTAAACCAAAATTTCTGCATACTTTGGAGGAAGGAGACAAGAACAGAAGATTGGAATTTTGTTTGTGGGCGCAAGGGGAGTATCAAGATAACAACAATTTTCTAAAATGTATTCTATTTAGTGACGAAGCTACATTTACTACTAACGGGATAGTTTCTTCACAGAATTGTAGATTTTGGTCTCATGAAAATCCACGCTGGATTATCAACTGCAAAAGTCAATATTCCCAAAAAGTAAATGTTTGGTGTGGAATAATCTATGACAAACTTATCGGTCCATTTTTTCTTGAGGGCAATATGAATTCTGCAAGTTTTTTAGAACTATTGAGAAATGAATTATCCAATGCGATTGACAATCTTCCACTATTATACACAAGTAACATGTACTTTCAACTTGATGGAAGTCCTATACATAACGCGAAAATTGTTCGGCAGTGGCTAAATACAAACTTTCCCAATCAATGGATCGGACGGAATAGTCCATTAATACAATGGCCACCCAGATCACCGGACCTGACCCCTTTAGATTTCTTTTTGTGGGGTACTCTTGGGCAAAAAGTATATAAAAACCGCCCCAGAAATAGAGAAGAACTATGCATAAGGTTGAGACGCGCCTGTGAAGAAATTACTCCCTTATCTCTCAGAAAAGTAATGAGTAATACTAGAAGAAGATACGAGAAATGTATCCAGTTGAACGGTAGCTTAATCGAAGCAAGTGTTTTTTAAAATGAATTAAATCTCTTTTCGTTACAATTTTTTTTTCACATTGAATCATTAATTAATTTAAATTAAATAAAATTTAATTGTTCTACAACTTTTTTATGGATAAACATTTTTTAACGAAATTTGAAATACAGCCATTTTGAATAATTCTAAAGTTATTACTGAAGCTAAATTTAAAATAAAAAATTCCCTAATGTCTTTTCTTAAAATTTCGTCATAAGAAAGGGGCAAAGTAGACCTTAGATTTTAAGCGAGCGTAACAAGAACTTGTCACAAAATAGAGTTTTTGATGCCCTACAACATATAAAAAAATGATCAAAATCGAACCACAAATAAAAATTTTACAGGGGTGTCCCGCTCTTAAGTGGGTCACACTGTATGTTACAAAATCATACCCTATCATATCCAGCTTTATGGACCTCATCATTTATGAAGGTTCGGTTTAGATGTAGGTCATGATTCACCAACTCAGCCTAAATACCAAAAATCACAGAAGTTTAGTAACCAGCTAGTTCTTACCTGAATAACTTATTTGATTCTTGAATCCATTGAAATGTACCTGAGATGCAGATTGAGCCTCTTTGATCTTGTTTTGTTCAATTAGGGGGGTAAGTATTAACGGTTGTCCAGGATCAATATCATCTGTTCCGTCAGAATAAACTTCAGGTCCTAATGAAGGATAGAAGTTTGGAAATGCTCCATGTGCAGCATGAAATAGGACTATCCCATTTAAAAATGCTATTAACGACGTCATGATGGTTGAATAGTTGTGGTGCTAAAAAAACAGAAAGTTTCAGTGGGTAGGTCTATCCACAATATACTTAACATTGTTTATAAAGACCATGTATAACCACTATGACCAGGTTAAGATAAGTAAGTCATAAGTGAAAGGTTATCAGCAATCTCATTACATCGTACGAATTTCTCTAACTACAGGGTATTTAAGTTTTAATCTGCATTCTTTCAGGGAGCGGTAGGGAATTGCAAAATAAGACGACTTTGTAAGAAACTTAATTTGAAAAGTGCATGTTTATTAACAAACATACAGGGCACTTAAGTTTCAAATTTTTTCGCAGCTTTCCCAATTTTTCAGGTGTTAAGTTGAAATTTAGAAAGCACGCTTTTCTATTTCTTATAAGAGCATACATCAACAGGCGCCTAAAGCCATGATTTTAAAATTTACGGAGTGATATTTTTTGAAGCGTCAGATCCTCTTTTACGGACTAAAATTTTTTGCGGCTTAAACCACTGAGAACTTAGAAATCCCTCCCTTCTAAAAATGCCAAATTATTTTGAAGTTCCGTGCACTGGGATGTTCCAAACGGATATTAAAGGATTCGAGAATCATAGTAAAAATAAGACGTTTTTTTGATATATACTTTTACAAACTACTGTAAAACAGATAACAAATATGAAAAAATGCAGGAGACATAGCAGCAATAGTTATTTATCTAACTACCTAAGAAATGTATAATTTTATGTAACAAGTAAGATTTTATGGAACGGGAGAAATGAGATGTTGCAATAACACATGTTGCATAAAACATATTCCAGTTGCGCCCTCTGTAAAACTACAGCAATAATTGTGGATACTGGTTCCATTTGGTGACCAAATTGTGATATGAAGGTACCTACTTTCTTTATGTAACTAGTTATGAAATCAAACGCGTTTAGTCACCTATGTTGGTTAAGAAATCTGTCATTTGTCAAAATTAGAAAAAGTTATTTGATTTATTTGGAAATAATGGGTTTTCTAGTGATGTTATTTTGAAGTTAATATTGCGATAAAAATGTTTTTAAGTTGAACGAAGAATTGAAAATTTTGGTTACTGAACGTTTACAGCATACCACAAAAAAAATTATAGGTGGTGATAAGAGGCCTAACCCTTCAAAAAATATCACCATGTGGATTTTCAAATAAGCTTAGGCGTCTGTTGATGTGTTTAGGCCTTTATGAGAAATGTGTATTTCAAATTTAAATTTAATATCTCCAAAATCAAAAGATCAGGAATTAAGAAGAAGTGAAAAGAAACTTTTACGCCAAATGTTTGTTGCGTTTTTTAAATGTTTTTTTTTTATAGACTCGTCCTATTTTGGGGTTTGCTACCACCTCTTGAAAGATTAAAACTAAAATACCTCGTATAAATAAATACGTGCGCTTACATTCTACATTCATTAAAGTTTACGTGGAAATGATAGTGATTAGCTTACTAGGTAAATAATAGGTGCCATTATGAGCTTATTCAATTGTTTTAGAAAATAGGAAAGACCATGTCCTTTATTCATTTAGCACGGTCCATAATGGCATTTTAAAGCAACTAATGTCAAAAAATAATTTAATAAAATAAAATAAAATTAAAGGTAATTTTACAATTTCACATTTATATTCCATACCTCTCTAATATACAGTTTATACAGTAGTAAATGAAATTTATAATTATATCATATAAACGTAAACACAGAAGCTGCACGGCGTTCATATACAAGATTTGTGACATCAGGTTTATCAGTTGGCGTTGGGCGTCGCACTTTTGGCGTTTGGCGTTGCTGTCGTTTTCGGCGTCACATCGGAACGAGTGGGGTGTTGGAACAGTCATGGAGCGGCTTTTCGGGGTGAAAAGAATGAGGCAGACTCTTGAAAAGAATCTGTTGTCCCCGAGGAGGTGAATATTGGTAATTTTTGATTTTGCATCTTGCCCAGCAAATTTCACGTTTTTGCACCTTAACTCACATGAATGTGGCAGTGCTCTATAATTTTTATTTGCCTCATAATAGATAGTTCTCGTCGACTCAACACTTGCAGCATTTCCCCGTCCGAAAGTGAATTAATTACGGTCCGGTAATAATTCAAAATTCCAAGCTATTTCTTTAATAGAGCCGTTAAAAAATTTTGCCGACTGGTATGAAGGTAACAAAAACTTTTGAGATACTTTTTGTTTTATTTTTATTTAATTATTCTCATATGTCACCGGAAATTCTCCAATTTTTAGGAGAAGTGTAGAGCAGGCATCTCTATAAAGTAACTTTACAAATATCAGAAACTCATTATCGACGATTCTATACCCCGATATAATAGTATGTCAAGAAAATAAATTAAAATTGTGTGTTAATATGGCTTTTTTGGCCCAGACCCCATTTTCAGCAAGTTGATGGATGCAAATACTTATAAATAACAGATAGCTTCTTAAAGTTCACGAGGAAGAATGCCATTATCTTGGCTACTGTTTTGATAGCGCTGATATATTTTATGGGATCTTCCATGTAACCATTAATATTACTTATATTAGAAGCAGCATCATTTTTCAGCTCTCCAACGTTATTTGATATTGCATGGTGTGTTTTATTCGTCGCATGTTGATGCTGACCTTTATTAATACATACGAAAGACAATTTATTTTTTAAACCGACATTGCCACACATTTCTTTGTGTTAAATTCCATTCAATGAATTCTATTGGTTTTGTCTCAAATGGAAATGAAAAACTTTACAGACTATCTTATTTGTACAGAGTGTGCCATTGAAAACTTTGCACCCAGTTTATTTTCAATTACAATCAAAATCTTACAAATTGCTACAACACGTCGATTTTGTTTTCGACATTTTAGCGTTAAATGCAGATTTACCAAAATACATCCCTTCACGGGGGTGCATTCGATATTAGATTCTTAAATGGCACTATAGGTGGAGTGACGTCTCGTTTGAAAGGGTTTTTAATTCTGATTGTCAGAATGTTTTTTTTTTTAAATTTTAGATCACTTGTTAAATAATAAAACAATGGAATACACAAATTTTAAAATAGGTACAGTTTGGACAAAAAAAGACAAAAAAGAGGTTTGAGATGGCTATATGTAAAATCTTCCTATTTTCAACTAATTAAATTTGCATCCACGGCCCTCCATTTTTTCAGGTTTATTTAGTAGTAACACAATTTGAAAGAAAAATTCTAAAAATTCCAATTATTTTCAATGTAAAAATTGTTTACAAATGCGTCATAAAAAGGTATTTTGCATTTAAAAAAGTATTCATAACAAATTTACAAATAAATATTTTTTACCCGCTTTTCAATTTTCAAAAAAGGATAAATATGTTTAGTAATTATTCATTTCAAAAGTAGTTTATCCGAGAGATGAGAGAGTTGAAATAACTTATGTGTTTTAAAAATAACGATAGTGCACGCATGACGGGGAGAATTTTTAATCAGCGCCACCCAAATAAATAACCTCCGATGTTTAAGTCGCCAGTTTGGTTCAAAAGTTTTGTGAAAGAGGATCAGTAGAAAATAAAAAACGCCAATCTCTAAATCCTGTTAAAAATGAGGCTATCGAAATAGCCGTTCGTGAGCTTTTTGAAATCTCGGGCGTTTCTAGGACAAGTTGTCAACGTATTTTAAAAGCGTACAAATACTATCCGTATAAACTTTAATTAGTTCAAGAACTGAATGAAGGCGACCCTGAGCCTTGTTTGCAATTTGCAAAAGAGACGACTAACCGACCGGCAAACAATAAAAATTGTTTATATTCAATGTGATTTTCCGACGAATGCACTTTTTGGATGAATTGGTTCTTCAATTGCTAGAAATTCGATATATTTTAAAATAAATTGTAAATATTAAATATGTTTTGCTTGATTATTTTTTAAATATTTAATTCGATTATTTAACATGCATTTATTTGACATATTCGACTCACGACCCATTTTTAGCTAGGATCGTCCAAAAATTAAACTACATCCAACGTTAGGTCCCTATTGATCATTGCGATTCATGGCATCGTATCGTAAATAACAGTCATTAATTTCATCAATTTCAAATTATTAATTTCATTTAATTAATGTAACATTCAGCACTTTGTACTGTTCCACGTTTTTTAATTACACCGATATTTGTTTTTTTTTAATGGTGATGGTTTTTATACATTTTTATTAATACGATTTTTTTGTGTGTTGTTCAATTTTTTGCCATTCTTCAAACCATTTGTACTGTTGATATTGGTGCGTTCACGTCTTGATACTTCTGTTGAGACTGTTAAACGCTCTTTTTAGTTCCGTATATCACGTGTGTAGAGTCTGTACAGCTGCCTTTTACCTTTGATCAGTGTCAATGTCAATTTGAGCAAGGTATGTTTTCCAGGGATATGGACTGGATATATTCCTTCCGACTCGGCTAGTGTCGGTTTTGTTTAAGTTTGCCTTTCAAACATTGTATTTTATAAAGGGCATAAATTGCGTTTGCAGGAGGCCAATGCCAAAAGTCACAGCTCTATGATCCGCTCTGAGTTTGCTGGCTAATCTTCCATTGTTGATGTTAGCTGTAAGATTTCATGTATGAAGTAAGACGTCCGGTATTAAGTCCGAATTAATAGTTCGAGTTGCTTAATAAACTCCGAGTTGTCTAAAAGTATGTTCAATTGTATTGTTTTGCTTCTGTTAAAGTTGAGGTCGTTAATAATGATTGCGGGCTTATAGAGATATCTCTTGTCAGTATGATTTGTTGTATTTTGTAGAGCGGATGCATGCATAGTAAGAAAACATGGATTCGGTCGTTTAGGTAAGGGAAAATAAGATGAAGTTCACGCGATCATTCTGGGAATCCGGACTCCCTTTGCGTAACTCCACTTCTGGTTTAAGTAAAGCGGTTCGAGTAATACATTACTGTCTACCTACATATTTGGTCATCTTGCTGTCAATTAATGGCGACAAGACATTTCGTAACCGCTACCTAACGAAGGACTTGAAGAATGAATTATTCATCCGTAAACTCTTGGAGTTAATTAGAAAAGACTTTATATTTGATTTACGTTGGCTTAAAACAAACCCATACACAGGGGTAATTATTCATCGTAGAACACTTGAATTTAACGAGAATGTTCCGTCTGAAACTTGTACCCGAACGTTCAGTCTTGACATATTTCATAGGGTGCCAACATCTGCGATGAACTGAGTGTTTGCGTAACACCCTAATTGTCGTTAGGATAAGCGACACCGGGTAATTACAACGTCACCCTTTGACTGCGGAAATATTCTTAGTTTTAGGTCCCCGTAACAGTCTCTGGCACTCGAACAATTGCTTAATCCATTTCGCTTTAACGGCTTTAATTAAAGCTTAGTGAGGCAAATTCTACGGTTTTTATGTGCCTATTTTAAGGCTGATGGGGTAGTAAACAAGTGCAATTGTGAAATAATGCAATTTTAAGTAATTAGGATAGTTGGGACATTAATTCGAAATGATTTTTGTAGTTGGTAATGCAGCACTCACTAACATGAAAACATAAATTTCCGGAAGATGATGGGGATGGCTAGTAATTCTGAATGATTGATTAAAGTGCCTTAAATGGCGACGACGGAAGTGTCAGAATAATAAAAATATCCATTATCTCCTTCTTCTCCAATAGTCTTTTAATAATAAATCACTCTCAAGACATTTATGAAAACGCTACGTTACCAGAATATTATTTATTTGACGCAAAGGTTTTATAATGTCTTTTCGAGTATACTGGAATTAAGTGGTCCTATCCAGGGGACACCTAACAAATATATCTTTTGTATGAAAGATCAAATGGCGACGTTTGTAATATATCAAGGGAAAAGATTTGGCAATGAAAGCCAGGAATAAAATCGTGGTTGGAAATTTCCCTGGCTTAATCCAGAATCAACCATATAGCCTCGACTCGTCCATATGATCGCAAACGCAACGGTTCCTACTCCAGTCAGTTCCAGCTCACAAATCACCTAAAAATTTTTCTTCACATTTACTCTACGCCTTAGTCCACGACATTGAGTTCTTGTCTATTGTTACTGAATTCGAAAAATGATAAAAATCGTAGTTCGTTTAGGTTATTTCGGGTTAGATGCTTCTATCTGTTCGCACCAAGCAATTTTTCAGTAGGCCTAGAGTTAAGGCACTCTTAAGTGAAAATCCTGGGCGATTTTTATTTAAGGGTTCATTAACTTCAAGCATACTTAAAAATTGATGTAAACGGCCATTAAAGGGTTACGATTTCCTTGGCCGTGGTTACGAAAACGATAAAAGTAACTTAATTATAATACCACAGAAGATAAAAGTCACGACATTCATAAAAAAGCAATATTGGTGGTGTTTTGTCAGCTTTCGTTGCTCACTTAGGTTTTTGACATTTTCGGAAGGGAACAACGGTAAAATTAAACGACACAAAGAAAGTGACAAGAAAAATGACCTTTTGCTTGTAGAATGGGATAAGGACGATGAACTGGGGAGTAGAGTCAAAAAGGCTGATGAAAACGTGCAGCAACTTATGAATGAAATTGCAAGCCAGAGCAGTTGTTTCTACGATGAAGACACTATTAAGGAAATCGAAACAATTGGCAAAAACATTCAAGACGAATTAAATAACTTAATGAGCTTCTTGTATGCAATGGATGAAAGTGCCAAAAACAAAGTTGTGAAAACTTTAGTAGGGCTAATCAAGAACGAGATCATGGACAGTAAAAAGCAGCAGAAAAGCAAGCCTCAGGAAACCGAGCAGAAAGTACTAAATTTTAATTTCATTCAATTTAAGGGTGCCTGCAAAGAATTAATCAATGATTATAAGTCTCATAAGAGATCAGAAAGTCCTTCAATTATTGAAGGGAGTACAAAGTCATCAAGGAAAGGCTGCGCTTTTTGAAATCCAAATTATAAAATTTAGATAAAGAAAAGAAGCTTATAAAGTAGCGCTGTGCTGAAAAATACCAAAGCGAAATTGAGAAAAGACCAAGGCTGAGTAGTATTCGTTCGTTGGAGACATTTCTTGAAGATAAGTTTAACAAAGTCAAAGTAGAAAATCTCCTTAGGACTGGCGCTTTTAAGCAAAAATCAAAGAGGAAAATAATAAAAAATCCTCTAAAAATGACACTCTTAAAAAACTCTTCCGACGCGATGACAAAAAAATCTATAGCTGAGACTGAGTATATCTTCAGTGAATAACGAGAATTTTTGGTGTAGGTCTGTGGTTTTATCTTTTCAACCAATATGGCGATTTACTATTAAACTTCATTTAGGATGCTGTATTATACTAAGCGATGAAGATTAGGAATTTTAGAATCTTAGGAGATCTGTATTGTATATTTTAATCTTTAAAAATTTTGGTCAAATGAATAAAAAAATGTTCAAATCTGCTAGAAAAGCAACACAAGTTCATACAAGCACACTTAGTGCTAGGGCTTCATGGACTTATATATAATTCATTTTGAGTGAAGTTTCTACTCGATAAGGTTTTAAACCATTACATAATTAACGACTACATTTATAATATTTTGATGTTTTAAGATGATTCCCGTGTCATCGTGTTCTCATGGCGAAACGTAAATTTTAAGGCCCACTAATATTTAAAGCTATCTACTAAATATTCTGGCTGCCGTTATGCCTATGGGAATCCTTTTAGACCTATTTCGCAGTGAGACATATTTGGGGAATTTCCTGTTCATTAATGGAGTATATTTCATATTGTAAAATTCAAATGCCATCGAGCGCGAAGCTGTATATAATAAGCTAATCATTCACGCTCGATCAAATTTGTAGCACTTCAGATTAATAGCCTTTGTCATGTATTTATATACACATGTAAAATTATTACATTTTTATTAAGCTATAGAGCGATGGACAAATGAAGCTTACACAAATATTTCAAATCCAACTAAAGAATCTTTGTAAATTTAAAATATAAGATGATAAGGAATTATGTAATAGTAATTATGTGACAAAATATCTTAAATATCCATCACCTTTTGGAAAGAAAATAAAAATTAATGGAATTGGGATATCTCCAATATTTTGACTTTCTATCGTTTGAATGGAACTCTAGAGTGGATAGGCTATTGAGTGGTATGAAAGGACATAACAATGATGGAAAAGTACAATTATACACACATTTGCTTTGACTCTATTCGAAAACATACGAACGAAACTAAACTGTTAAAATGGAATTTATTACGCCAATCTCGCATTACACGCGACATACAATATGGTAGTTACCACGCCCTTTTGTGACTGCACCGACATCCTAATAAATTTCCGTGACAAATTTTACATTATAATTGCTGTTATCACTCTGGTTAATTAGGGCGTGTTCCGTTTTATACAGAAAATGTGCCTGGCAATTGCGAAACTAATGTTATTTGGAACGCAACATCCTTTTCTGGTGCTAGAGCTGGGCGAGTCGCATAATAATTATCGTTGGCGGTATTAAAAAGTCATTGGGTCTTTTAGTCGTTCCATTTCATGAAGGCATTTTCTTTATTTGAAAGTTCCAGTGGCGCTTTTAATGAACAGCTAGGATGCCATGCGAATCGTGAATATAGGAGATTTATAAATCCATTGTTCAAGTCCATAGTCACACACAGATAATGAGTTGAATTCATCATTCTCGTGCAGTTTAAATTTTTAGGTACATATTTGAATGACATCTGCTATATTTTTTCACCAACACTTAATCCACTAATAATCGGAATTTCGCCCCCGAATTTGGTTCCTCAAATTACCAGCTGTTATAATATCAGTTGATAGAATAATCCAGCCTGAACTAACTTAAACACCTGAATTAATTCAGAATTTCTTTTTCTCGAAGTTTCAAAATTTTTGCTAAAGACGCCCGATTTGCTGGACAGAGGTCCGGTTAGTGTGCTACATACCTCCCTCTCCCCGACGCCACAAGGCCATGACCAGGAGGGCGCGCTTTGTTGAGGAGCGCCCACTAAAATCTCTCCTCGCCTTCTTTCCTTAGACCATCCCCTGGACCGGAGTGTTTGAAACGTTTGATCGTTGTTTTTTTTGCTTAGAGCGACAGTTCTTGCATTAACCACATTATCTTGCATTATATTCTATTACAGGACTGCCACGTTTCCTCTTTCTCTAACATAGCTGTGAACTAACTTGAACTAACTTAAATTAAACCCTCCACAAATGGTACGCTGTTTTCTTTTGTCGCCGTTAAAATTTAACAAGTTGATGACTTTTAACGGTTACTCGGGAAAAGTTGTTTTAAGTGAATTAATCGGACCTGTTCATGTTAACCTGAACGAACCCGAACACCGTGGGTAGGCCAAACAATCCAGATAACCTAAAGGCGGGAATCTACCTCCGGGATTAAGGAATATGGCGCGTCTAGTAATTGGTATTATTTTGAGCATATAATTACGAGCGCAAATGCGCAAAATGGCTGTTCTAAAATGCATACACAACTAATCCTTTAAATTCCACACTCTTCGCTGCTAGAGATAAATCTGCACAGGACAGTCATCTATTGTATAAACTTGTAAATCTCATTCCATTGTTTTGAGCGTAGTCCTCGGTGAATTACAATTAGAGTTGTGGTCGAGTTTGCTCGGCATTTGTTCTCCGTTCAAATGGAAGAGAAACTTTACTATTAAAACCTTTACCACCTTAAAGATATTTCCTATCGCTTTGGGGCTTTAGGAATAGTTCCGAACTTATTTCGGCGACCATTTCTCTTTCCGCGCTTGCTGAATACGATGCGACTCGACGGGGAAGTTTTAAACTTAAAATGGGACAAAAAAGACAAGGTTTAGCTATTTAACTATTTAGATTAAGGTTGGATTATCCCGAAGATTTAGGTATATCTCGATATTTTATCTGTAGACGCCGTTGGAATTTCCATAGTATAGTTCTCTCGTGTATGTTATTGAAACTCATTAAAAACAGTGAGAGTCGCCGAAGTCCAATGAGGACACACCCATACACAAATTTAGCACATTATACAGGGTACGTTAGATTATAACTGCAGAACTTCGGCATTCAACGGAGAGCCTTATTCCAAGTCAAGTGTGCCATATAAACATACGTATGTCGGAAACTCTTAGTTTTTAAGATATTGGCTTCCCGATGAAACTTTAAGGGCGCGTCAAAATAAAAATGAAAACTCTTCAAAATGTGCTGTAGCAACTGTTGAACGAGTTTGAATTTTAACAATTATCCTATAACGTTTATGTAGAGAAAAGCTAAGTTCATCCGACCGGTCATCTTAGAACAGCAGTGAGTTTTAGGCGCAAAGGATTTAATCCAAAGGTTTCTTTCCGCTCCAAATGGAGAACACAAAGTAAACCACTGGAAACGCAATATAGACTAAAAGCCAGGAAATGCCTAATGGAGCTGCAACTGGAATGCATCTTACACCCGAGTTGAAACGTGCCGTGTTTTATCATTGTGACTACGTGGCGGATAAATGGCTAAAACAATGCATTTTCCTTGGAGAAAGACACGTCAAAAAATGACCCTACTACTTATGAAAAATTAGGTAAAGGTGAAATATACAACACGTAGTTCGTATTTATAAGAATTTTTGCAGAAATATGGCTAAAATTCTTTAGGAATATTTTCCAGCATTAAATGTCAAGTTGATAAAACCGAAGACTGCAGAAATTCTTCCAGTTCAATCGCACAAAGACGCGCGCTTATTAAAGCGCAGTAAAGTCAAACATTAACGCACTAACGGCGAATAAAAACGAACGATCGTAACCGAACGTATACGTTTGACTAGAGCATACTATTGAACGCACGTCAGTTCGGTTTGCGTTTACATGCGGTCAGCGATATATACGAGATGTTTGTTTTGATATTGTATACAGGACGAGTTCTAGAGCGAAAATAAACGAATGCATTTGTTCGTTAGTTTTATGGGTTAGCGTAGTATTAACGAACGAAAAGATACGTACGGAAACGCACGACAATGAATTCGTTCCAGTGATATTTGTTCGCATAGTGCGTGCGTAGCTTTAACTTTGCGCAGCTCGTCAAATAAATGTACCATTTTAATAAATCTACTTGATGAGTCATAAAGCCCCGTGCTCGTGGCTTTGTTAGAGATCATAGTTCAGGCTACTTCCCTTGGTCACTTTTGCCACCAAATTTCTTTTTTCAAAACTATTTCCTATATTTTTAAACATTTGGCCGAAATTTCTGTTAATCGAACACCTTGTACAATGAAAAAGCTTCGCTTTAACAAGGTATTGTGTCTGAACTAGTGTCTTGATATGCAACTCGTTCACTTTATCTCTTCTTCCGAATGCTTTCTGTAACTTTCGCGCCGACGAGCAAAAATCCCATATCTCCATGTATTTGACAAGCTGTGTATTTACCTATACTTTATCCACATTTAATCATTATTCATATATGTGTAGAAAAACCAAGATCACGTCTCAAATGTATATATTTTCCACTTAGAGATTTTCTATTCGCGATAATACTATATAAACGCGCAAGAAATATATTTCGCTAAAGGTTTTCTAAAGAAACTTGTTAAAAAGCGGCCATTATTAGAAAATCGTAATTTTCTCTTCCATTGAGTTTTCCACTTTATTTGATATTGGGAACGATTTTAACTACTTATTTATCTTTCTAAGCTTATGCATCCATTTGGTTAAAAACGGTTTTAAGGGAATATTATTGGCAGAAGGGGATAAGAGCAAATGTATTTACTAGACTTTGAAAAAAGCTTCTTTTATGATAATCTAGGAAAGAGTATTAAGGATTTTTCGTTTCTCGATAAATTTTCTAAATCTCAGGTTACTAGCCGAATCTTAAGTAGCAGATGATTAGAAGTAAGTTAAGAATTTCTATTTAAAAAAAAAAATATTGGCCCTTTGCCTTTTATATATGCTAAAACAACTTTCGACAAAACGTTTTGCTGGATTGCGTTTTCGTTTGATTAATGTGTTTTAACATAAGATAAATAAAAACGTTTTAGCTCTCAGAGACACATTTTCTTAAACTACAACTCTTTTAGTTAATGAGTTTATGCCGACCAAGCGTTTAGACATGTTTCTTCTTGCTCGACGTCCAACCACCGTCCCGTGTTTAATGTAAAAATATTGCAAAGCACTACGTGTTCGTCCTCTGCATAGAAAGCTTTTATTCTCTTACACAACGGTAGGACATAGGAAGTAGATAATGAAATGCTATTAATATTAAAAGAAGTAATATCTACTTCTTTTCCCAGTAGATTATTTTTTATTAGCTTGCACCATGCCAGAGGCACCAAATTTCAATATCTTGTTCTTCCGAATACCTTTTTACTAGAGTGGCCATATTTGATGCAAAAAGTGGATAATTTTTATTTTTAACTTGCATAAAACCGATGATAAAAAATCTGATTCCTTAGGTTCAGACCAAGAGGATTGGATTATAATTTTATACAGTAATTGGTCTTTGATTATCTCCTGCACGAGAAAATTTAAATTTAAAACGAGGTACACTGGCTCCATTCGGCAAAGCTAACAGTTGGGCAACTCTTGGGATTTCTGCTGAATGACATGTTACTCTTCAAATTTTCTTACATAGAACGTAACATCATTGCTCAGAATGTCAGACAGTTGTAGAATAATTGCACTGCTGTAACGTTTGCTAAATGAGGCCACTATAAATTATACGCGATTTGAATCCGTCATTGGGAAGCATCTGGTACCTCAAAGTGATGTGTTCTTTCCTTCATACTTCATACATTTGTATTGCGTACTGGATTAAAATAGAAGATACAACAATATTTCCAAAAAGGGAACACTTAGTAATATTTAAGGAAAAGATACCGAGTCGAGATAATAGCGTAGAAAAAGGGGATATGCCCGGTAAAAGCCGGACCTCTGACCGGACCTACCTGTAACTAGTATCACGTAAATCATGATTGATGAGTTTCGAGACATTTTTGCACAAGTTTTTATCTCATGAGTACTCGTCTTTGAGCGATGTCACAAAAAATAGCAATAAATTTATATTGTATGTACAATATATTTATTTGATACCGTAAAATAAATGAAGAATATATTAATATGAACAAGTTAGTTTGACGGAATGTCCGCTATCATGCGACTTAATGAAAGGTGTATTATCTCCAAAGCCTTACTTTTAAATTATTCCTGGCAGTCCAGTCATCCAGATATTTTTCCGTTTTTTAGTAGATCCCCGTTTGCGGACGTAAAATAGTTTTTTTTGTTTTTTTTATTGCTTTTACTAATAATTCATAATAATTATAACGTTTATAATGAGTATAAAGTATATACATGGTTTAGCCGTCCACGTCGTACAAAAAAATATTATTTGCATCTTTGGCGTGGTTGTATATCCTATGTTAAAAGCCGAGTTCGTTGTTCAATTTAGAAACTCTTTCCGTACTCTTCATTTTACTGCATAGCTGTCATCGTTTTTAGAGCTTTTTACAAAAATATGGGTCAAAATACCTCGTTTTTACTACAGTTTTTTGGGCTCGGCACTAAGACACAGCATGTGGTAGAAATAGAACATTGAATCGTTAAGAAGAGAGGCATGCATAGCTTGACATGCTGGCAAATAACTCCAAAATGGTGCCACCTATACAGTAAAATGGGGAGGAAAAAGTTTTTAAATTGCAAAGAGGATTCGGTTATTCAGAAAAAAATGCTGAGTGGGGCACGACAAGAGGTTTATGGATGTTAAAAAGATATCTGACCTCATAGGAAGGGTTGTCTTGTGTATTCTAGTAATCACTTGATTCGTCTATTGCAGTAAACCTGAACGAATATTCAAAACTTTAATTAAGTACCTCAAAAACTGTCAAAGCTTGAAATTTCATTAGGATAATGATTCGCGTTATTTGCCTTCACCGCTTCACAAATAATGATTATTTCCTACTTAACTTTAACAACTCATTAAATTTGTAGAAAATTTCAAATTCAACTGATGACGGCAGAATTACGTTTGTAAAATCTTCCCCAGCTTTTGCTAAAATATCACAGCGATGACACTGCACGTATCTTTTAGATACGATTTTCTGAGCGAATTTGATGTTAGTCGAAGCAGAATTTAGACTCGTATCGCATTGATTGCATGTTATTTTCGTCAACGATAACCATAAATTTATCCAGACTGAAATAAGTTACATGTTATGAGGCAATTTAATTTGGTATTATTTTGAAATATAAATGCCATTTTGGGATATTAAGAAAATCTCGTGCCTGCGGGTTTACATGTGAGGGTTTCGTATATTTGCGGATATGGAGCTGTGATGTGATTGGGCAGAGAGAAAATATTTCGTTTTCGGTTGTGATATTTTTGCACGCTTAATTGCAAACGAAAAAGCTGCAATTTTTTTTGCGACATGCGACATTTTGGCAAAGCTCCAAAAGTTCCGCGGAATCCGCTTGAAAATCAAGTGATTTGAGTCAATGATGTCACGTGGTTTAGTATTAAAAGATTAGATTTTTGTGCACTTGCAGCAGCGAAATATACATATGTACGACAGAATAATACAACCTATACTACATATTTAAAATTACTACCATATGTTGGTACTTTAATTTCTGAACAAAAGGATAGTTCCATCTGCATTTTCTTACAAAGGCTTTTATTTGTAACTGAGAACCTTAATCAGGCAGTTTCCAACAAAACTCGAACAAACAAATAAAATAATTAAGTGGAAGAAGTAAAGCCGCAGGGAAACATTACTGTTCATCAGTATCTTTTCAGCGAGCAGCCTTTTGGGCACCGTATTCATTTTTCCACGGGTTTCCTGGCAAGAGGGAGACGGACACTGTAATGAACGAGGAAACTCTCGGGGAATACGGAAAAATTCCATTAGACGCGAAGGAAAGTCACGATTTGAGAGAAGTTTTTCACCTTAGGTTTGCCTTTAGGAAATGTGAAATTATTTCTAGCTAAAAATGTATAAAAGAAGCTTGTAAATGAGATTTTAAGAAGATGTCGTTTACTTATTAGACATTAGGTTTTTGTTTTTAATTTCAATTTTCAAGGTTTTTAGATCGATTTTTAGTTCTATTTCTCTCTTAATGACTTCTCATTCACAAAGCATAGGTTATATACACGGTGAGCTCAAAAATGTTCACATTTTATTTTCTCTTTCATGTTTTTTTATTACTTTATATATTTTTTCAAATTGGCAGGAAATTTATAGTGATATGTAGTATAAGCTTTTGGCAAGTCGAGATAAATATGTCGCAGTTAAAATGAATTTTCATACAGATTGATTCAAAATTAAACTTCGCGTAAAGTGATTTTTAAAAATTTCTTTTTATTTGAAAAAATAAAATGAAGTATTATTCTCAACATCCCCAGACCTGCTTATAACCTATATGCCTAATGCCTACCAGTAAGATCCTAATTTAACTTCAACAATTTCTATGTTCATGAGCACGTATACCAGATAGTAACTAAAACTATACATTCTGAGCTACATCCATGTTTTGTATAATTCATCCACATTCAGTAAATATTCATTGTTTTTTACTTACCATTTACTTTTTACGAACTGGTATAAAATTTTCTGAGGAATCATCAGCTAACGCCTATATAATAAAAAAAGTATAAAATTGGAATGTTCCTGAGATTTTAAGTCATGTAAAATGCAAGTCTCCCAAATTCATGAAATGTGAGAAATTCCAGTTATATTTTGTTCATATACCTGATGATTGTTCAGAACGTTCCAATCATGTTATATTATTTAACAGGTTCGGAATGTTCGGTTCCGATATTAAACTTTTTACTGAAAGAAAAAGTTGTGAGTGTTTCCAATACGCCGAGTAAATTATTTCATATTTTTCCAATAGGTATCCTGGACTCACATTTTTTTTATTTTTTCATTGGTGTTAATACAAACTGTACCTTGTAAACGTTTCGGTACAGATGGAGAGGTAGTTGAGTTTATTTGAATAACTTAATACCTGTGTCAGAAACCTCGTCAGAATGGAAAAATACGTGTACATTCTCCTTGTACCTACACCCCTAGTTCTATATTTAAATATTTTTTTATTACATAGATGGGCAGATAGTGTGTGACACCGAAAAGCACACTAAACTTTAGGGAACCAATAACACTAATTTTGAATGAAGCCACAAATGAAAGACAAAAAAACAGCAATTTAATACAAATTTATTTATTTACATAAGTGTTTCAAAAGTTCATTTATTAAACATGCAGATTTTACATAAAGCTTTCGAGTTTGGATAACATCATGATTTATGTATGTACTCTAAGTGAATATCACATAATATTTTAAATTGCAAGTTCAAGATTCCATTAGAAAATAAATTAGTATTTTCCATCCAGTTTCACTTCTGCTCTGTCCAAAATGAAAAAATCAGTGAGTGAATGTTCCGAAAAGCTGATATAATTGTCTTTAAGAACGAAAAATACTTCATTTTGGAAGACCACAACAGAACTTTGTGAGATTCATTATCACTTAATGTATTGATGCTCTAATGAATATATTGTCTCAGGAAAGTAATGTCAAATGTGTTAAAGAAGTAATGGAGTATTCCTGAACTTATGTAATGTGTCAAAGATAAATAGGTATTTAATGAGAAAAAATAAAATTTTCAATTATTTTAAATGTTTACCATTCACTTGCATAACAACATGCTCTGTCGAACAAAAACCACCATACTGTAGCAGACATGTCCGAAAATGAGGTCTCGATTTGCAGTTTACCTGTATATACCTGCGTAATTTGACTATGTATGTTTACCTCTGTCATTAAATTTTACTGAGGTACATTAATAAATATAAATAACTCAAACAGTTTTCCTTCTCTCCAATAATAATAATTATTTATACCAAGGTTATAACATAATAACTATTATTCAAAAAGGACATTTTTCGGAGTTTTGGGAGAAATCATTTGAAACATTTGGGAGACGAAAGTGTTAAAGCGGGGTTCAATTATGCGAAAACAAATGAAAGGTTGGTTAACATTTATCATAAATTATTCAATAAGATTTTACATTTAATTTCTTCAAATGCAACGCTAAACTAAGCCATTGGTTTATGCATCAGTTAATCCTAAACAAGATTTTTTTACCAGAAGCGACTCATAACAATTTAATTTGGCCTTTCTCATTTTAGATCGTTTAGAAGACGTTAAAATGTGGTGTATTCTTGATGAAAATTTCCCCATTTTGCAATTTGTTTGAAAATATTTTGATAGGCACTGCCGCGTAACATTTTCGCCTGCCCATCTAACCCACTGAATAACGAATTTTCAATTAATTTAAGTTGAATAATTTAATTGAACCAAGAACATCACTCGGTCTGTATTAAAATTTTAATAACAAGTCTGTACTAGAACAAAAGCTAAGAAAACTGAACGCGCTGCAAGTTGCATTGTATGTCCAATTCCTGCAGAATTCCCAGTGGCTGCACTTGACGGAGCGCTCACTGAAAAACAAAACACAGTTAAAGGAAACTACGAAGTAAATGCATTAAAATTTGCTTTTCTTAGACTCTTTTGAATAAAGAGCCTGTTTACTGGAAGCTTTCCGGATGAGCGCTTCTCAAAAAAAGTTTCATTGAGTTTTTAGAGATGTATTTACGCCTCCACGACCACTTGCTCTTTGTAACTGGGCCCGTGCTCGTGTGAGAAATTTCTAAGTATGACCATGTTAAACGGTAATTACGGTAAGGTAAAGTGTATGCACAGAAGAGTTAGTCTTTCAAGTCCCGAGGCTGAGTTGACGAAGGCAATTTGGAGTAAATAGAGTTGCGGTGAAGTGTGCTGGTGGGCTCAGAAATTGTGAGCATCTAAAAAAATCATTAAAATATCTTTTGATATTGGTAGAGATTCGCGATAACATGGTTTTCGCTTAAGCCTCGTTGACAGTTCGGATAATTATTTAGTTGTTATGTATGGACTTCATTTGAAAGAAAATTTCCGGGCAAATCAGGAATTTAAGTACTTATTCCATTTCCAACTGTAATTCAGAAAATAGAAGCATTTTCCCCAAAAATTTTAGATATTTAGTTTTTATGTAGTATTGGAACGGTGTTAAACGATGTAAATTATTCTTATATTGTATGTGTAATTTTGACAATTAAACAATTTAGTTTAAAGTTAGTACATCAGTACAGTTTTAAGACTTGAAGAAATATCTTTCCAAATAGGAAATAATTTACTACGAATTCCATTGGAAAAAAGTAAGTTTTCCCACTACTAACGTTGAAAAGCACACGATTATTGAGTCTGCCGAATGACTGTGACATACGTTATCTTGCATTGAATCTAAAAAAGTTACATAACAGGTTAATAAAGCAACGCATATGATTCTTTATTTACCTAGCGAGCTAAAGCAAAAGTCGACCATAATCTCGTCATTATCCCCATTGTTGTTTTACTTAGGGCTGTCATGGAAATGAAAGTCAAATAAAACGTCATTGTTGGTGTTTCATTCCTTAATAATTTTATTTTAATTTTATCAAATCTAGTAGCGGAAGAAATCGCAGATACATCGCGGCTTTAAAATATTTATGTTCCTCAAGTGTTAGTATGTAGCAAAAGAGAGGCTGTGCAGTTGCACAACGCGCAGCCCTGGCTCTCGCTTATCTTGACTTTTCCCTGAAGCACGATTGGTTATTAAAAAAATTCCCCGGTGTTAATTTATTCTTTGAGGAGTTTAGTCTATTAGTTGAAAGACGCGATTTGAAAAGTTGTATGAAATATATTAAGAGTAAATGATTTCCGACCTTTTTCAAATTCGCAGAGATGCACTAATATTATAGAGTCGCCTACCTCTCGCTGGGACAGGATGCCGAACACTTTCCAATTCCAGTTCAGCCATTTCCAGGTAAATCGGCGGAATTTGAGCAACGCACTGAAGAATCAGCCGGCCCTCGTTAAAATGTATAAAAGACAGTTTAAGCTCTAATTGCAAATCGCTCCAGTCACGCAAATTCGTTCGTCGCAGAGCGGCGAGCTCACTCTGATTCACCTGGAAAATGGAATGTAAAATATAAATAAAACGATATCGATTAAATTTACAAAATGGGTTCGCAATATTGCATCGAAAAGAATGATACATAGTTTTTTTTTTAATTTTGTAGCTTATTGGTAAATTTGCCTTGACACGTAACACTTTCAAGCAAGGAACAATGAATGAATTGAGAGGCAAAATATTTTGAATAGCAACTCTTGAGTATATTTCGATGGCTCACATTAATTAAAGTAATAAAAAGGGCCAGACCGCCATTAATTCAGAAACCAACTTTTAAACGTAAATAGGAAGCGGGTCTCCATCATTTCTTAAGTGCTTCTCAAGGAAGCAAATTGGGGTAATACCTAACGAGCTGCAGAATCCACGCCTAACCTATATAAGTTGAATTTAAATATTCGCATAAAAGCTACAGGTGGATTTTATTTCTAAAAGGTGGGAGTTTGAACAATTTCGCCATAAAAAGGCTTCTAACACCAGACCTGTCCAGCTAATCCCGTTATTGACGTGTTCTCAATGTAACTGAAACTGCACTAGCAGAAGCAGCTGGAAACTAAAATCCATCGACATAATCTCTTCTCAAATTTCAACTCGATCCCAAACAAAGTTCTGTCTCCAAGAGCATATTCTGAAAGTTTCAACTAAGATCTGAATGATAAATTTCCTTTGAAGAAATTTTTTATCCTCTGAATATCTAGCAGCCAAATCACGTAGCAATCAATTAAATTATATCCTGTAAATTTTCGACCTGATTTCGTAAGTGGAAATCGTCGAAAAACGCACAAGGTTGACGACAGAGATCCAGCAAACCTTCAAAAGAAACAAATTTGGGCTGGGATAATGAAGAACCAGGGATGAATAATAATTGACCAATTATTAAATTAGAATTAGGCATGATGGAGGGATGAGGTAGCACGGCTCGTTAATTAATATTTATGGAAGGTATTACAAATCATCAATAAAGTAACGGAAATATGTGTCGGCATTTTTATTAAGTTGTTCATGCAATCTTGGAACAGGCACAAATTGATTACGATTCATTAGCATTAGAGGTATTGGTGGCTCGATTTTCCCGTCCATTGAGGTATTAAAATTACCGCATGCCATCATTAGGCAGCTATTTTAGTGCCAAGGGCTTAAAACTCAACTTTTACGACCGGAACTGAAAGTTTAAATGAGGGCGTAATGGTATATTACATTACGAGAATAGTAAGAAGCTTTTAGACGCGAGACGAAAGTTTGCGACAGTATGCTTGTGGCGGCGTGCAGACGGGGCATGTCCGCTCGGCCTTCAGATGGCCGATAGACGGGTGCGTGCTTCTTGTGATAGCATGTCGAAAGATAACCGCTAGCCACTAGAAGGCTGAATAAATTAATCTATTTACTGCTTAGTTTTTGTTAGACAACTTTTATTATTGAAATGCAGCGATTGCGGACATTTATTTATAGAAACTTTTTTCTTATTTTACTCAAAGAATATCCCCTTAAGTTTACGCAGCATACTTAGGAAGCACCCTGTATATGTATTTCCTTGGTTGGGTAATTCTGCAGTCAATGCCTGAAGAAGAATTTATGTTTAAGCCAATAATTTGGAAGCCCATATCTCAACTCACCTTCATTGTCACGTCTTTTATATCCTCTTTGTGGTTGTTTTGTACATGCCATTTATGTCGAAATTTTAAATTTCATTAACAAAATTCATTATGGCTTGCGGATTGGGGCTCTCGCGATAAAGGGGTGCTCCCAGTGTTTACAAGTGTCAACTGTGAAGTACTTTGTCTTGCACGCCCACATGTGGACATCTTTTTGATATGCCGGACTTTAGGCACATCAAAGCGACCTATGTCCTTTTTTCGGGATTATTTGATCGTGGGGAACATCGTTTTGGGTTTTGGCGCAGGATGCCATAAATTGTGGAGGCATAGGCCCCAAATTTTAGGCTGGCCAGTGGCTCACGAAACTTTCTTTTACAAGGCATTCGTATTTTTGTGGTCTGTATTCTCCTTCCATTCACTACATTCAAAATTCTGTTTCATGGGTATGTGTTTTCATCGTGAAATTTGATTCAGAGATCAATGTCTACTGAAGGGAGTGACTTCAATAATCAATACAACTTCGCTTTTAATAAAATTTTAAAATTTTATCACTTTTTCTTTTAAAGTTGCAGTTAAAACTTCCTTTATAGACGTGTGATCACTGGGAAATTTGATCTAGGCACCAATAGGTACAGCACTAAAGAAGGAAGAGGATTCACGTTTTTTGGCCGACCTAAACATAAAACCCGTTGACTCAGAGGATTCACTCAGCCCTTCTGAGGCTGTAAGTAGCAACTTCTTATGCACTTAATTTGTGGACATGTGCTCGGTACAACATTTGGAATTTAATTTTAAAAAATTATTCAGTTTCCATCTTAAAAAAATAAAACAAATTCTTAAACGGGCTCATTGAAATGAAACGGAGGAGGAGATCTAAATGGGTAAGTATTTAAATTGGTTTCCGACTAGACGCTAAGCAAAACAAGAGCAAAAGCTTAAATACAGGGCATTAAATTAAAAGTACAAATTACCGTAATGTTATTTAAAATAAATTTCAGGTCTGCTGGAGGCCTGGACGGGTAGGAGGAGCAGTTGGCGCGTAAAATATCACCGTAATCCAGGGGCTCCCTTCCCACGCTGATCTGTGGCGGATGTTCCGGAATTTCTGCAAAGCGAATGATTAATTAGTAATTTATCGGTATTCGTTAATTACCTTTTTACATTTGCTTAAATTAATATAACATGTATTACCCAAAGCTAACAGATGCAAACAATTATTAGATTATGATTTTCTGCATATTCGAGTATTAAATTAATGCTGTTCATTAGGATATTACGATCGTGAAATTGGCGGGGCTATACACATAGTAGTAATTTAGGTGAAAAGCAAATAAAAGTACTTTGTAAAAGAAACTTTGAAGGGAAAGTCCCTATACAATGCCAAAAACCTGATTAAAAACTTTATCCTTACAAAACATCAGCCGGGGTTGAAAGTTATATTGTTCCCAAAATCAAATCAAAACTTTTACTTCGGATGAAATGTGTGTGCTGAAGCAAATCGACAATTATTTTTTATTACTTGTAACAAAGTTTAATACAGTATGATCTGATGACATTTTTATATTCTATGTATCCTCAAACGAAATGACCCATAATGGAGATTGATCAATGCTGAAAACACTATAACTACAGCTTGCAATTTATATGAGCAGTTCAGCCATTTTTTGGAAAATTTCAGAAAATTGTCGGACCTAAAGAGATGTGGCAGTGCGTGACCGTTCTGAATTTTTCACACGCGTCATATGTTGAGATTGACCAATAAACACGCAAGGAAAACGGACACACAAAAAAAGACATAAAGAAATCTTGAATAAAGAGAATGCAACTTAAACCGAAACATTATGAAAACTTCTGGGTGAAACATTCTGAAACTAACTGTTTCTATAGATACGTCGCCGAAATTGGGACGCAGCTCTCGTAAATACGCTAAGTAAAGGATTTAGTTTGAAATTATGTGGGTCCTGCCTGGACACTTGTTTGTTCCGACAGTCAAGATAACACTGGAAAAGATGTATTGTTCGCTGTGAAGTTTCTGTTTTTCAAGAATTCAGATACATTCGGAGGTTGAACGGAGACACTACTCTCGTGTAAAATGAACATTTGATCGCTGGCGTATATGTGAAATGTCAAGAAGGCTTAAATTAATCACCCTCCTTTTTTCACCCTAAAATCCCTTATTCATATTAATATTTCAACTGTCCAGACAACAAAGATGTAAACATTGCAAGCATAAAACCAGCAAAACTTTTAACCACAGAAAAATCCCCATTCCGCAAACAGCATTCAAAGCGTTAGGTTCTATGCCAAAAAACGTAAATCTGCACCGAGTGACCATTATATCTGGTCGTGTACCAACAAAAGCAGGAAGAAAGCAAATGTAGCGAACATATAAATATAAACTTGAGAGGCAAAATTCTTTTTAAAAACTCATTCATGTGAGATGCAACGGGAAAGTGTTTTACTTACGCACAACTGACATGGACTGTGAATCTATTCTCGTGTGAATATCCAGACCGTCTGTGGTGACTTCGCAACTAAAGTTTCCAGCCAGATTGAATTCGATATCCTTTAGAACCACTTGTGTCAAGTTCGAGTTGGCCATCTGAAAGGAAAATTGACGCTTTAAGGTTGTTCGGTGAGACAAAGTTTCTGTGTTGCGTATAATGCGATGAATTGTATAAATGGAAGTTCCGGTTCACTCCATCGAGAGGATTAAGATAAGTTACAAGCTTTGGATGTTAATATAAGGAACCGATGAAGGATGAGAATTTTTAAATATGTATAATTATCATGTGTGTTTACTAATGGAACATGAATTCCCGCATTATTTCAATTCGGCATAAAAATATTCTCACTTTTGTCTTTATACACATTCTTTGAATAACAGTGATCCATAGTAAGTAGATGTAACAATTCTAAGAGTACAATCGATGGGTGCCAGATCGGGAAATCGAGGCGGTCATGGATTGCTCCATCATTCAAATGCTGGAGACCTGAAAAGAATTGTAGTTTTTGGGAGATTAATTTAAATATATTTTTATTCTTTTGGAAAGGTTTATGCCCTATTAGATATTTTACAAAGAACACATTTTTGTCGATTTCTTTACGTTGACCTAGTTCAGTTATTATTAGTTCTAGAGAAACAATGTAAATAGAAAAAGTTGTGAAGATTTTTATTATGAATAAAACAAGTTAATCAGATTTGTTGTGCCACCTGTTATTTTCGGTATATGATATAAATTTTTTTTATAGAATTTATAGTAGGTACAATGTTATTTGAAACTTTTTCTCACATTTTAAAATAGTATCAATAACTACATTAAAATTAAATTAAATTATAAATAATAAAATGATCAGGAATTTTCCGATAGCTTTTCGCGAATAATTTCACTAATTGTACGAAACTATGCGTTTTCTGACTGATTCCATAAATAGCTATTCCTCTGGTTCTAGTTGTTGCGTTATATGATAGCTTCGTTAATTGGACACACAAAAGACATAATTCCTTATCCACGGTTAAATACCTAGAAACTTCCTTTAAGTAAAGTCTTCACAGACATAATAGACCGACTAAACTTAAACTTTTACCCCATTTCAAAGACTAACTGTAGACGTAAGTTTCCGCATAACGTTTTATTAATCGCGGTAATGAAATTCCTAAGAGTTTAAAAGTCGTTTCGTTCTACCGGTAAAATATTAACGCCACTTTATTATGCAAATTCTAAGCCGAATTAATTAAATATATTACCGTTACGTAGAGCACTGATCTTTCCGGCTCTTTAAGGTTTCCAGGGATTCTTTAAACTTTGGGCTTGTTAGCTGATCTAGGAGAAAAATCCTGCAAATGGAAAATTAAGTCCGCAGCTTTGTTTTTCGGTGCTTTGGCTATTTAAATGTGAAGGCGCTAATGGTTAAATCTGGAGTACTAATGAAGTACTAAATGAACGGGTAATATTGAGAATCATGTTAATGGAGTAATGAACGTTTTCATCAGTTGCTGTGCTATTTGAATAACTTTGATATTTCCAACAAATATTTTTTAATTCCACTCATCAGCTTTATGAGTTTAGAAAATAATTACATAACAAACATTTTTCTTTTGGATGGATTTATGCGATATTTCGTACCTCGTCAGAACGGAAATGATGGGTGATGATACAGTTAACACATACAAATTTTGCGGATCAAGGTAATTTCACAATAACTTATGTCAGCCAGGATGATGGTTGGCCACGGGAAAATAATGAAAATTTAACAAATTTTATGGTGTGCGTTAAAAAATCTTCGGTCAATATAAGGAATTTTCATTATCACACTTGGAGAAAAATAACAATCCAGCTCTAATAACCAGTTTTTTAATTTCATTTAAACATCACTATTTTTTACCTGCCATAGACAATAAAATTGAACTTTTCCATTTCCGACCTTGTATTTGCGCAGGCATATTTTTTAAAACCGATTATAGTGCAGATTAATGTTGACCATCCCATTATTGCCAACACGGTCCAATCGATCACAAAATTTAAATAACCCAAATAAATAGAAATATGCAAACAGCGATATTCCGGGCATATTTGCATTTATTTTTATTGCTGGCATATGATAGGTGTCTTTAGAGAATCAATGAGTAATATGAAAAGGATATTTTATCAATTCTATCACGGGTCAAATGGAATTAATTTCCTGTTAATTTTTAAACTAGAATTAGTTCTGTTTTGATGTATTGCAATTAAATTTTATGTGTACGATCACTGCTAAATTGATGGGATTTTTGGAGTTTAATTACCTCGATGCAGCAAAAATTTGATGATTGGGAATGTATTAATGAAAAAGCAATTCGAGAGAGCTAAAAAAATTCAACTTCATCATAAAGTATGAAATATGCTAATATCAAAGACCATGTCGAAAATCTACTCTCCCTTAGAAACACAACATGTGCGGTAATGACAATTTTTCCATTAAAAAATAAGAGCCGCTCTGCGTAAATGTATTTCGTCATCCAGTATGGAGATGGACATTATGAGAGGATTGAGAAAGGAAGAGTTCAAAAATTTAATATTCCGCTGATGCTATATCTAAAGATATACATCTACAGAAATACGAAAGGCTCCCATTACTCTAAGTTCGCGTACTTTATGTTAAATTATTGCCAAAGGAAATGCAGAGGCGAAGTTGTTGTTTACCTCTAAATAATTGCCTCGGGAATAAGAAACGTAGATTTGATCTAGACTGAAACATTCAGCGCTCGCAAAAGAATTGGCTCCAGTTCAAAAAGACACTCCATGTTTCTAAAAACCATATGTCTGCCAAACTAGAGTCGAGCATTCTCGAGAATAATGGCTTTTTACGATTAAGCTATTTATTAAATCTAAAAGGCACTGAAGGAATTTTAGAAATTAAAATTTGTCATTTCTGTGCTGCGTTTGGATTAGTTCAACAAGGAAATACAAATCTTTTTTCCAAGTTATCATAAGAGATGGATCAAAAGTAAAACCACTTTCCTATTGCAGTTTTTTATTGGCTTCAACATGATAGCCTTGATTTCATGTTATGATATTTTCAAAAATCATAATCATTTTTTTTCTAAATACGGCCCTGGTACGTTTCTTTGTTTATTTTAATTTAGCTTTACATTACAAATTCGTCGACACATCATATTTAACAATTTACGCAATGTTTTGGTTTTTAATTATTTTTTTAAAAATTGTTCAAATAAAATTATTTGGTCAGAAGAGAGTCAAGTGACAAGCAACGGAATTTTTATTTCAAGAAATATGCATTGCTATATAGTACAGGGAGAGTCCCCGTCTCTAATCTACAAAACACTTACGAGAGTGGTATTTAGATAAAAAAGTTGATGATCATTTGTGAGAAACAAACAAAAAAAATCTCCCAAAAAAGATAACTAAGTTACCTAATTATCGTTTTTTCTAATTATCTTTTCTCCACTTAGGGAAGTTAAATTTTAGAATAATATTGAATTGAATTAACTGAACAAAATTAATGAAAACTCAGATATTCAGTGCCATCTCAAGCTTTCACAATTTCGTCAGGTCAAAATCGATCTAAGATTAAAGTATTAGAGTTCCTTACTTACATCGGGCGTCACATACAATATTGGAAATTGTTTTATGGGGTTCGGTAACTCTGATGCGTCATATCGATAAAATTCATGACTTCCTCGGTACCATTTCACGGAGTAAAGTTTGTCTTCTTCTAAGTCGTAAGTGCACCGTAATGTAGAACTGCCGCCAACTTGCACCACCTTGGGTTCTATTGACAGCGTGACGTTCCTTAGTCCCAGGATATCTGAAACAATTATTGTTTTATTGGTTTTGAAACTGAACGGTACAAAAGCACCTTTTCAAGATATTGATTAAACATTTTATCAAACTGGGAGGAAGTTATAGTCACCAACTTCAAATTTTATGCACGCTTTTAAAGTTTCTGTGTGGTATTAAGTTCATCTTATTTGCCTACGAGGATAAACCGCTTTCAACCTTCAGTTATAAGTTGTAAAATCCGATTACGGCTTTCCGGTTTATAAAGTAAATTGAACGATGAATTTCATTACTTCTCCTGAATGGGTTTTGTTTTGTTTGCGGTAGAAGATCAAGAAAATGTCCTTGGAAATTTTTGCAACGTTCCTAGACAGGTATTTTCGCATCCTCAAGAAACGTATATATTTCCTAGCTCTACTCTGCAATGACACAACTGCAAAAGCTACGCAAATATCAATAAAATTTCACATAAAAGCTTCAATAGTTTAAAATATAGAAGGTGTTAGAAATGCCTAGATTCGCTCGGGAACCATGAGAGATAGACGGTTAAATGGGAGAAAAGCTGAGAAAAAAACGAAAATAGATGCAGGTCCGTATTTGGAGAAATACGATTGAACTGAGTGCCTGAAAAATGAAATGTCGCATCTGACAAATAAAATTATTTTATTGTAGGGAATTAAAAAGTACCTCAAGGAAGCGTTGTTGGTCTTTGAAAAAACGAGTAGTAAAGCCTTTAAATAAAATTTGATCGTATTCAGTTTTTTTAGAAAAAGAGTAATTGGGATTTTTCAAAACTGTTTTAACGAATTAGTTGGAATTAAAATGCTTAACTTTGCGTCAATTTAACGGACTATATCACATAATTACAAAAATGGCAATACTAACGAACTGAATTTGTAACACTGTATTATTTCAGTTTTAAAGTAATTTCAGTAAACCTACAGAGGACAATGGATTAATAATTTACAGGATATTGATCCCTTGAACTTAAAATTCCGAATCTTCCTACTCTATTTTCGAGACGCAAAATTAATTGTGTAGGTGTTTTAATTAATCCCCCGACTGGAAGTTTAACAGAAGTAAATTCATCTATACCTACTGGGTAAAGCTGCACAAAAGCACCAGGTGATTAAGGTGTATCACATACATTACTTCAACGGGAAATTAAATTTTATTTAACCGCACTCGTAATTGGGAAGCAGGGAGCTTTTAACGGGTCAAGTAAATTAAGCAGTTAGACGTTTGAACGGAAAGCTATTTAGTTTAATTTACTGCCGCATTGTTTGCTTAAGAGATTTGGGGAGAATACAGCAAATGTAAGGTATAGGGTGTCCTTTTTTCGTTCGTTCCGCAGGGGACGGGGCAAATAGTGGTAGATGCAGAAAAAGAAGATATTTTCGAAGTTAGAGAATCAGGTTATCGTATCGTATACTGAGGATTATTGAAAATTAATCACTTTCAATTCTTCGTTGAACTGCGACTATTAACTTAACGAGGAATTGAAAATCGTTCCTCAGAGAGATTTTCCATCACATCCATTAGCTTTCTCAGATTTTTCGTAAAGTTGTTAGATTTCAAGTTATTAAACGATATTACATTTTTTCAAACGGGACACCCTATACATATTTACATCGTTATAATCAAATGGAAAAAAACTGAAAATCAATGTTCAATATTTTTCGAGCGATAACTATAATAAAATAATTTTCTCTATTTTTCTGAATACATTGATGTGCATGTTTAAAAGTTACGTTATTTGGATCTAGCCCGTTGGCTTGAATATCATAATCTGATGATGTTCCATATATTGTAATTCTTTCTTTGAAAAAATAATAAAAACAAAAAATAGCCAACGTGTTCAGGAATATACAAGGAATAATAAAAATATCTATAAAAAATAAAGAGTGCCACTAAAAATAGGCACTCGACTTCTTGACCGAAGATATTTACAAAAAGGAAATTTATCTAAAAATATTGGTTATCATCAGAATCGGTAAATAAATAACCCTTTAATGGCTTTAACGATTTTTCATACAGCCCTCTATATACATGGCGATTTTAAAATAGCATTAAGTTTCGGTATATCATAAAGTTTCAAAACGCAGTTCATGGTCGCACATAAGCCACAATAAGCCTTTTAACCCTGTATCCTGTGTTAGATACTCCTTTCTATTGATTATCAAAATATTGCAAAAGTATACTGAATTTTTCAATATTGGTACTGTTTACAGGTAGCGCAAACACATTAACTGCAACGGCAGTTAAACCGCTTTGATCGGATCGATGCAGCATATTCGTATGCCCGGAGATTAAATCGGAATTACTGGGAACTATTGATAGAGATTTTTATTACCAAAGCTTTAACTGCGAAGTGGCACTAGAGGGATTAATTAAAAATAGAAGTTAAACGACACGTTTTCGGTTTCATTTTATCGTGAATGAATATGCATAATAATGCACTAGCAGGATTTATCAGTGCGATGTTTGCAATTTCAAGGAATGTTCGAAATATTTGAATCCATATTAAATATTTTTACTTAGCGTATTCTCATTTGCCTGAGTGTGATATTTGTTATGAATAGTTAATGTCTTGAAAATACAACATTTCCAGTAGTTCCAGCCTAGAATCCTGGACTGGCAAAATTGGATTTTAGTTTAAAAAAATAACATTTCCGTCCTCGGCATTAACGCGGTCCCTCAATAATTTTATGTAAACCAAAATTATGTGAAACCGGTCAGTAATGGGACTCTTTGTTTTTACAAGTCGATAGAAAGGTCGTTCTGCAGTGGTTTTCGAATTAGTATTTGATATTTCAGCTACCCTTTTCTGTTATTTCTAGACGATCTCGAAAATGTATCACGCTTTTTATTCTCGGGGATATTCTAATACACCGAAAAGCTCTTTCCTCGAATAGGAAATTGAGACTTCGGGTAAAAAACTCTATTTAGCACCGTAAAAGCATCTATAAAATGCAAGATTCGGCTGCTTAGAGGGAACCATTAGATCAGTGGATCATTACTTAGCTTTGAATTTACAAAGCAGAGAGCGTAGGCCTATTTGGGTTTTATTTTTAAGTTTTAGACCTTATTTATTGCACATTAGCGGTGGTGAATTGAAAGGAAATTTAGTGTGTTTGGTGGGAAATAGATATAAATAGTTCCCTTCCCAACGAAATAAATCCTTATATCTATGTAGTATATTGAAAAGTATTCCCGTTGTGAATTTCTAAATTTAGTTTAGCCATCAAACAATGAACTAAAGTACAACTCACAATACTTAAAAATAATTTCTCAGTTTATTTGTGGAAAGCTCTGTTGATTTAAAGTCAAAATCTAAAAATAAATAGGAATCTCTTGAGTTGTCTCCGCGAACATCTGGAACAATATAATTAATTGCTAAGTACGACCCAAGTGCCATACGGCTAGGCCTGTGGTGATTTTGTCTGAAGGACGTGAAAATTGATGATGTTATGTCGCCAAAATTTAGTATTTTTTGGTCCTCACTCGTGCATTCACAACCCCAAATAATTTTAAAAAATGTGTACCTTTGACGCAAAGTTGAAATATAACAGCATTCGAAAATCGAAAGAAAACTAATTAAAAGCCTTTTCTCAGTTCGTGATAGCATCCAATTAAACTCGTTTAATTATCCGCTGCTTTAATTAAATAAATAGATATTTGCCAAATGCCCAAGGAAAATCGACGTCAAGAAAATTCATCAAGGAGGTTGTGTTTTAGTTTACAGTTTAAATTTACAGTTTAATGGATGTTTTACATCAGAGAGAGTCAGAGCTTTTCACGTGCCTTTTCGCACATATTTAACACTTTCTGAAATTCGGTCATACCATTAGCTGAAATCATTGAAAACTTCATCCGGATTATCACAGCGGAATCTGACCCTATTTGGTCATTGCGGATCTGCCCATTACTATTTTCATATTGGCTGACGAGGCGGTGCTTTTGGCATTTAGTGTAATTTTGTTGATTGTCGAAATTAACATTTTTTTTTGCTATTTTGGCGACACGTAGGACATTAAACTATGTTCATTGTTAATTTCTTTTTTCTAATATGTGTTCGTTAGTATTTTTTTTTCTCGAACACTATGCCTGTTTGTTGTCTTTTCTGTTTTAGGAGGTCATGGAAAGACGCACATTCGGACGTGTTGGGTACAATATTATTCCTAAGGGCGCACGTGCGTTACTTGTGTTGCCTTCTGTTTATTTGCGTGACCTGCAATGAAAAGTTTCACCGCGCGCATGTCAGTAGTGATCTCTTGACATTACCCACAAATAATTTTGACACTGACATATGTCACTCTGTTATGAGTTTGGTAAAACTTTTTACCGCACATATGCAACGAAATGCTACTGTCAACTACATATGCGTGCAATAAAGCCATTGTCAATTCATTAAAAAAAGCAACATTAAAAAAAAATTTACATACAGCACAATTATGTAATATGTAATTATGTTGGTGTCATCAACTACTCTATTTACGATTATGTGCCAGTAATATATGAGTAATTGAATCCAGTTTCATCTCATAACGAAAAAAATATATGTATATGCATATATTCGACTAAGAAAATCTTTCAGATCAACAAGAATCAATTCTTGCTTGCCTTATGTCTGAAGTTTCTTTTACCCTTGAAGGTGGATTATATTAGGCATTCCTTAAAAGCGAAATTCTCAGACGCAAATATTCCATTGTTGTTTTTATTTCATCGAAAAGGCAAATTTGTAAGGAAACTAAGTTCTGTTTGCCTTTGGACCTCTACGTTTTTTTTATTTCCATTTTCAATTTATTGAATTCTCGAAAGCTATACTATATTGCTCTCGCAGGATCTATCAAAAGCGACCTTTTTGGAATGCACACTTTCGCTTAAGAGTGCTCAAAATATCTCTTTAGTGCTTGTATAATCTTGAAAGAATTACTCTTCATAGACTCTTACTAACTTTTTCGAAGTGAAAGATTGGTATGTGGGCGCAAGGTGTCCGCGATGAGTTGCCCTAGTACCTCATCTGGTTACCTAGCAGGTTCTCAAAAAATGTTAAATCTAAAAATTGTAGAGCTCATATCAATATGAGATTTCTGTGAATAAATGTGCATATACAGGGTATTTCAAAAAGCCGTCCTATACCAAAATTAGATTTTTAGCAGAATAGCAGTTCGCAAAAACCGAAAAGAATTATTTTCATCTTTACCTTTTCACCGTTTCATTACTTATTATTTTTAAAAATCGATACCACTTTCTCAGAACACTCCATCTTCTTCAAGAAAATAAGTTTATTATCAAATATTACGTTTCATTCTAAAGATCCACGTCAAGTTAAATTTCTGTTAATTTTTAATAAAAACGTTTAATAATTTTAACTTAAACTAGTCTGGACTTCTGTTTTATGTTTTGAGAATCTTTTAGTCACGTTTTTGATTTTTATTAAAAGCAGAATTGTAGACATTATATAAGTGATTTAATTATTTTTCTTAAAATCTCCTATTCGTGACTTAAAACTCAATTTGCCTTGATGCCATTAAAATGCAGCTAACATATGCCACTAGATGTCCGGGGTGCAGTTACCAACAGGTGCGTAATGCCTGTCTCATGTCATGGGGTACGTTTTTGTTACCGCCACACCCCATCTAATTAAAAACATACATTAAGTCCCGTCTAAAACGCTTTCATGGGGGCGGAAAATGTCACTGATGGGGCCAAACCCAATGCAAATATGGTGGAAAATTTCATGAGAACGAATTTTTATATTATGAGGCCTTTCAAGGGAGCGTCTGTAATTTCCTAATGGGATAGTTCATATTTTCTAAATAGGCCGGTAATTTATTAATAATTACAAGATGGGTGTTTCCTGTGACACTTGGGAATACGCAGTTTGTGGCACGCGAATGACACAACACGCATTTAATTTATTAAGTAGATTTCAAATATGAACTTTCAAAGAATAGGCAAGCTATGAAATATCATAGCAGTTTACTGTGTAACTAGTGCCAAAAAGAGCAATATTCCATCAGTGTTACGGCAAGTTACACAGCCTTAGGAGAGTGAAAAGTGACTTTGTATGTGTTTCAAATAGTTTTTTCTTTCATCCATCAGATTTTGTCTAAGTTTTTAGCAAGCACTGGGATGGTCCCTGTTAAGACTTCATAAATTCTATGCGTAAATCGTGCCTCCATCACTGCACTTTTTAAACTTTAATAACTGCCTCATGAGGCAATAAGTTACACTCCCGACTTCAACTGCGACTAAAAAGTTGAGTGTTAGATTTTTGTCATTTTAATTATACAGGGCAAATCAGAAAGAATGGGCCAACACTAAATTGGTTATTCTAGACATCAAAATATTGTGATTGAGTTCAATATTGCTTATGCCAATGTCGCTGGTTTAAGAGATACACCCTGTTGAAGGTGTGAGTTTTATTTTGAAATTTGCCAATAATTAACAAAGTTTTGATACTATAAATCTCAAAATTGATAGTTTTATGATTTTTGATGTGAAAATTACGAATTTTAAGTTTATTTTGACGTTGCTCCTAGAGGGCGTTAGTTTTGCCGTATTATTTAAGTAATTTAAAATATATTTTTTATCTGTTGAGCCATGATTAAAATTAAAAGTCGCAAATTTTTAAAATCATAGCAAAATGCATTGAACCTTTTAAATGCAAATAATTTAAAAAGCGATAGATTTAGACGATCTGAACAAGAGTACATTTTCTCTGTAGATTTGAGCGTTCTTTTAAATTTTCGACTTGTTTTAAGCATAGTTTTCCAGATAAAAAATATGCTTTAAGTCACTCAAATAATACAGTGAAAGTAGTGCCCTCTAGGAGCAACCTCAAAATTGGCTTAAAATTTGTAATTCTCACACCAAAAAACATCAAATTAACATTTTTCCGATTTATACTATCAAAACTTTTTTAATTGTTGAGAAATTTCGGAATAAAATTTAACTTTGAACACGTTGCATCTCTTAAACTAGGGTCATTAGTATAAGCGATGTTAAGCTCAATTGCAATGTTTTGGTGTCTAATATCTCCAGTTTAGTGTTGGTCCATTCTTTCTGGCTCGCCCTGCATATTGAATCGAATTCAGGTAAATAAAGTTAGGGGTGGGACTTAGACACTTCCTTGTAGAATTATTCTAGTTTGTAGACACACCGTGTACTACTTCTGTCGCTATTTGTATATCATCTAATACTGCAACGGAATTATTCTACAGAGTAAGAAACTCTTGGAACGCTCGCATTGTCTCGTTAGCTGTTCACATAGATTCAATGTGATTTTGTGCCCTTTGGTGTCAAATTATGCCGGATCGAATGACGGGTTCAACATTGTTGCCACGTAACGGTTATTTTGGAAGCTGACGTCGACTTGCTTAGTTTAAATATAATACCATGTATATTATTGTATGTATATTTAGATATGTCGGAATTTTACGATCACTTCATATTCAGATGTCCAAAATATTATTTCTCGATAATATTCCGATTAATTGTTTTCTAAATATTCACCTTTGCAACCTGACAGTTATTGCACTCCTCAGGACCGTAAGTTTCAAAGGGATTTGATTACATTTGAACCATGCAAATTATGAATTAACGGTTAATTTAGGCATCAGTAGCATAACTCTCGTGGAATTCGAGAACTGCCCAAAGCACTCGTCGACATAAACGTTTTGAATGTAATGATCCGAACTCACCTGAACATATTCATGGAAATTATATCCCTCTGTTCTGCCCCTTAATTGGCCATATAACTGATTGCTTTGCTAACTACTTAAATAGGCCCATTATTGTATACATAGGTAAATCCCTTTCGCACCAGGTGAAGGTATTTTAAAGCTGAGGCAAAATTCATTCATGCATGTTTATTATGGTAAGTTAGGTTAGTTAGATGGGGATTTATTTTGTGGGTCTTCAGCATGTCTGTTAACATCACATTAACATTTTGCGATTTTATGCTAGGTAGCAAGAGTACTCAACGTCGATATTCAGCTAGGCTGGTGTGAATGAGTTGTGCCTCTTGGATTTAGTCAGATATTTTTATTCTATGTTTAAGCAATTTCTCCAGTTGTACCGTTTTTGTATCGATTTTTCTAGGTTTAGCTAAGGAGTTTGTTTAGTTTCCAAAAGCTCGTTTCTTATAACATCTGCTGGGCAATTTTAGGTTTTCGAATGTGGCCGTTCCCACACGCATTTGAGTACGGACAGTTGCAATTTCTCGCACTGGTAATAATTAAGAAAAGTAGTAACAATAGTGTACGAAATATTCCATAGAATTGACTAAGCGTGAATCTCGGAAGAGAAAGCAAAATGAAATTAGGACTCCTCAGTCTTGGTAGTTGTAATGGATTTATTCAAATGAATACACAAAAACAGGGAACCATCAACAGAATATAAAGCTGTTCGTTGCTGATTAACTTCGCGACATAGAAATGCCTCAAAACACTGATTAAAACGAGTTAAATGTTAAATTAATATACGTCTAGCAAATTCCTAGGATGTACTATGCCTAATTGGAAAATAAAGCTAATAGGATTTCCAGTATTTTTGATAATACAAGAAAATAGTAAAATTTCAATGTAAAGAAATAAATGAGACGGGTTTTCCGAGTGACTTGAAATATTTTCCTTTAAAGACGTAAACAGGAATTGTATAAATGCGACAGTTCAAAATAACTATTATTTGGAAAGAAGCTATAGGGAGCAGTTTGAATAACGAGACCTTATTTCAATACATCGGCATCGATGCAAACTCGAACTTTCAAAGACAAGCTTTATTGGTTTTGAGAAATAAGTGTTTTGCCTATTTACTAGATTTGTCAAGTTAAGATATTAAATTTTGATCGAAGAAAGGGTGTAGATAACGCTTTATCTTGTCTTCCGACAACATTTGTCTATGAAAAACGCATTTAAACCCACATGTTGTTCCTGAGTTGATACTATTTCATGGCGAAAGGGTGTAGCTGAAAACGGTTTTCACTGTCTCTAGACTTCAATTATCGTGACTTTTTTAAAAATACGTAGCTTTAGAAGTCTTAAAGCATTATACCTTTTACCTGAAATTACTGGTGAGCTATAAATACCTACGTATTTTACGGTGTTTGTAGCTATTTTGAAAGGTGATAAATCATTTAGACTACGCTGACGAGATTCAATATCTACACTGATTTTTTCGGGCGTTAGTGACTAAGCTGAGAATTAAGAGATTTCATTAACGTCTGTTGTTTACTTGAACTTTTCCATTTAAATCTATGTTTAACTGAGCTGAGTATCTATGACTGAAGAATTAACTGGTTCGTAATCGAGGATATACATGCAATTTTTAATGATGCTGAATTCGTTCAGAAGAAATAGTCATTGAGATTTAATTCAGAAATTTATTGAGCTTAACGACTGCATATAAAATTTTTTGGGGTTTTCAAAGAATTCACATAAATAAAAAAGGACTAAGTAAACAGTGCCACAAATCTGATCTCAAATTGGGGACCTAAATCGCAGGACATTATCTAGGGCCCAATTATAGGACTTAACGTTAATTAGAGTGCGAAATATGTCATTGTAGTAACACAAAGCTCTGACCTGATTGAGTTCAAAATCCCGGCTTAAAACAAACATTTATTATTTTCGTTCTTACCAAACCAAAATGTTCTTGTTTAGGTTTTGCCTTCAATGCAGCATATGGTGCCACCTGTCTTAAGTTAAACGTGAACACCCGGCTACTCACTTCAAAGCATAAATATTTTTCAAATTTACGGATTCGTGTTTCATTCCCCTCGAGGCGAATACTTGCAACATCCCCTGTTTTATTATTTTTGTCTACTCGGTCTGTCTCATTTTCAAGAGAACAGAAATGTCGAGCATACGGTGACTAACTGGAATACATGTAAGACAGGAGACCACACATTCAAAGCATATGGGATTAAAAATCTAAAAATTAGTGGCTATCGAAATAGCGCATGACTCCTAACTTCTTGTAGGCTATGGAAATAGTGATCAATCATAAAAACTAAACCTCTAAACAGTAATATTTTACATCATAGGTCTCAAACCATCTAAGATGAATATTGTATTATCTCACAACAGATTAGTTGTCTTGTATTGCAATAATTTTAATTCCTTTTTCTTAAAAAAATGTGCACCGTAGTCGGAAAAATCAAGAGAATCATTTATATCACTTTTTTTGTAACTTTTCCAAGTTGTCGAGCACGCCCCTGAAGGAACTAAATATAAAAATCACATTGTATTAGGTGTACAACTTTGCTTCCGCCGTTTTTTTTCCGAATTTCGCGATTTTATTGTAAAAAACTAATTATACCTTTAGGATCCAAAGTATTGTCCATCGCTGGCCACTACTTTCTCCCATCTTTCGGGCAGCATACGAATCCCGTGTTGAAAAAATTGGACATCTTTTGAAGCGATCCACGATTCTATCCAATTTCTTACTTCTTCATAAGACCGGAAGTGTTGGTCAGCTAGCCCATGTGCCATGGATCGAAACAAGTGATAATCAGAAGGAGCTAGGTCAGGAGAATATGGCGGGTGGGGTAGGACTTCCCATTTCAATGTTTCCAAGTATTTCTTGACCACTTGCGCAACATGGGGTCGAGCATTATCGTGCTGCAAAATCACTTTATCATGTCTCTCGTTGTATTGCAGCCGTTTCTTTTTCAATGCTCGGCTCAAACGCATTAATTGGGTTCGATAAAGAGCACCTGTGATTGTTTCAGTTGGTTGTAACAGCTCATAATATATTACGCCGAGTTGATCCCACCAAATACAGAGCATGATTTTGGAACCATGAATAGACGGTTTGGCCGTCGACGTGGAAGCATGGCCGGGATATCCCCAAGTCTTTTTGCGTTTGGGATTATCGTAATGAACCCATTTCTCGTCCCCAGTCACAATACGATGCAGAAATCCCTTCCGTCTTTGCCTTGCAAGCAACTGTTCACAAGCGAACAGACGCCTGTCAATATCTCTTGGTTTCAACTCGTACGGCACCCAATATCCTTGCTTCTGAATCATTCCCATGTCTTTGAGGCGTTTTGAGATTGTTTGTTGAGTCACTCCCAATGATTGTGCCAATTCTTGTTGACTTTGACACGAGTCTTCGTCAAGTAATGCTTCCAAGTTCGCATCTTGGAAAACCTTCTTTCTTCCACCGCTATGTTGGTCTTCGACGTGAAAATCACCGTTCTTGAAGCGCTGAAACCACTCACGACATGTCCTTTCACTAATAGTGGCTTCTCCATAAGTATCTGAGAGCATTCGATGAGCCTCAGCAGCAGATTTCTTCATATTGAAGCAGAAAAGTAAAACCTCCCGCAAATGACGAGAATTTGGCTCGTACACTGACATTTTCAATTGCGAATAACTTTATGATGAAGACACAAATAGACTAATATTTTTGTGAGGTTATGTTAACAGGTGCCCAAGGCTCCTGCATGCCCACATGGGGTTATTTATTTCGATCATTACTTACCGCTACATACATCTATTCAAAAACGGCGGAAGCAAAGTTGTACACCTAATAAATAAAATCCAGTTCGTCATATTTAGTAGTCATAAAATTGCATATAAACCACACAAAGCGACGTTGTTGAATTTTTTACATTTCCATTTTTTGTATAAAACTTTGAAATCCTGTACCTCCAAAAATTACAAAATCGTAGGCATTAGTTCGTTAATCAGACTGGACTTATGATCGAGCACCTCATTTTTTTGGCATTTATTTTGGCACCACAAATCACAAACGACCTGTCCTAGAGGTGTGCATCAACAATTAAATTAGTAGGTACGCCGAAAAGTATTTAATTTTTTTTTTTTTTTGAAACTTGAAGAATATCGTTTCAAATTCAAGAATGATATCATTATCATCATGGAGTTTATTGTTGATGAATTTGCCTATTTTTTGTAACACGCTCAAAAAGTGCATTTTGGGATTACTTTGAATGGTTGATTTGGAATTCTTCTAAAATGAACTCGGGTAAAAACTCATAAATATAAAATCGGCACAAGATGTCTCTTATCTCTAACTGGCTATTCTGGACCATTCATTTATCTTCCTAAAAGGAGTTAGCCGACCATTGTATTCCTAAATAAGGTGTCACTGATTTATTTTCCTTCTTCTGTTGCCCCTTGCCTCAAACACTCACTGGGATAAAATTTTATAACAAACAAATATAATTAAATTTTGCCCTTCGTATTGCTTTCGAGATGGACCGGGCCGACGACATGCAAAAACGAATTTGGCACCGTTATTAAAATAGTTTTGGAAAATTTTCTGCGTTGGCTTTTGATTTTCCTGAAAAGTTGTTAATTAATTTGTCGTTCCCATGTTTTGAGTTAGACTTAAATTAAATATTGGGTTTTGAGGATATTTCATAGCGTACTTGGTTTCTCATCGTGGTTTATCTCTTAAAATTTTTCTGCAAATGCAATTGCGTTCGATATTGGTCAAACGTAATTCCCGTATTTTTAGGTTGTAATGAGTGATAAAATTTTTCGCTTTCCCATAAGGAATCAAAAAAACTACTAAAAATGATTATACAATTCCAACAACAGAGTTAATCTTCAATTCTTGTCCATCGAATTTAAATTTTACTCAGTAAGTAGATTATCCTAGTGACTGCTAAAACTACTCTTAATTCCATGACGACATGGCAAAATAAAGAAAAGCCAATTTATTTTTCCATCTCGGCAAAGCTCGCATCTTTTTGATATGAAAGCGTCACTAGTAATTTAATTATTGCTTTGGAAATTCTGCTTGGATGGATATTTTAACTGGATTACGATATATGGATGTAAGAAAAAATATTGAACAAAACGGATTTGCAAGGCTCTGTCAGTAAATTAACTTATGTTATTATGGGAATACTAATTATGCTAAAAATGTTTTAGTTCGACTGTGAAGCAGTTTATTATGTTGCAATCTACATGAAATGAGAACAAACCTTCAATTTATTTAAGTTGCACGCGCCAGAGTCGAGTTCAGAATTTGGAATGCAGCATAACCGTCTTCTTAAGCGGTGCAGGTATTAAGCACAATTTAATTAGGACACATTTGTTTGTCTCCATTGAAACTATGGAGGAAATTCAGAGAGTTGCGACAAGTAGTAGAAATGTAGTGCAAAGGTAGATAGGTAGCTATTTGATCAAATGAGAGTGGTTATTCTAGATATAGAGTTGATGCATGACTATGCAAATGCATTGGTAATCATATTTTGGAATGCTTCACAATATCTGTCTAATGTTTAACAAAAGGGAAATGCAAAAGAAAATACCTTATAGGTATAATTTGAAGTAGTCTTAAAGCATGATATTGATAGCTAAAACTTTCAATGCAGCTATTTTGACGTATAATAAGCTTTCTTTCTTATGCTGATTTTAATTTCTATAAAATTTTAATTTCCTGTGTACAACAGATATTCCCCATTCTAATGTTAATAGTTACTTAACGAACACGTATATTAATAATGGCGATTAACAAATCGAGATATGTGCACCACTTATAAGAAGTCGAGAACAGTAACCCGATTTTTTATCTTATTAAATATGAATTCGAACTAATGCGAGGCTTAAAATTAAGTTCTATGGGAAAAACTCAAAAGAAAAATCTAAACTCCCATGAATGCGAGCAATTCTTCTTCAGCGGTATAACGTCACAAACCGGTATACTCGACGTAAACTAGACAGCGCAACATCCAGTATGTTGAGGATCACGGGAGAAATTTTTCTTTTACAGGCTTACAGTGCCTTTCTATTATTTAATTTTTGGCTAGTTAAGTGTTGGGACTGATAAATGATAAATGAAACAGTATGAACTGTCACGACACATCACGCGTTCTCTTAAGAGTAGGATGTTGGTATTTAGATCTGAGGGGTGCAATAGTAATCGTATATTAGTATAGTCCTTCTGACTTTTTATTCAGACACGCAACAGTTGGTCTGGATTATTGATTGATGTGTTTATGTACCTAGGGACGAACTGCCCCCTCCTCCTATTCTATTATATAATGTCAACTTTGCCAATTATTAAAGTTCAAATTTAAATGCTTAAAGATCATAATCTGAAGAAATTAATAAAATAAAATTTTGTTTAAAAATTATGAGAAAACCCATGTTTTGTTCATTTTGATACAAACTATCCTATAGTTGCAAACAATCGGGTGAGCCGTGTGACGTCAAAATGCTAGTCTTTCCACAAAGTAGCGTTTGCTAACCTTGATTTTGACATCTATTTTCCAGATATTTGGAAATTAAAAGCCTTTTCAACGTTTCAAATCTAGATAGATCTCTAATAAGTCTGGAAAGATTGTTTTGCATTATTACGGGTACAGGGTCAAGTAGTGTGATGTTCGAATTATCGGCCGTAAAGCAGCACAGTGTAGCAAACAAATAGCATTTCAAACCACTATAAATACATACCTGTTACTAACACACACAATATGAATAGAAAACACAACAGTTTGCAGTTTATTCTTTGAGGCCACATTATCACCACCACATGTTACCGTTCCTGAACATTAAAAAGAAAAACTCATAATTTCCTTTACGTGCGTTACATCTCTTCAGAGTCCGTATAGTAAACGGTCATAACATTAACCAACGGGATGATATTCGACCTCAAACACAATAACAACTTTCGGCACCCGACAAAGATGCATTTATAAAAGCGTCGCGACGATATCGGTGAAACCACGAAATAGACGTCGGTGCGCGCCGGGATGCATACAGAATAGAAATAAATGGAAGACCCTTCAGTTCACTTCGGCGGGATAGATTTGTGGTGGCTCAAGTATTGCGCGTGCCCCTGTATGTTTTTTTTGTGATATATGACTTTCCCAACTTTTTTAATTTTAGAGGAAAGTGTCAAGTTCCGGCTCCTAATGGTTTTCTTCACGCAAGATTTCGTAATGAAATTGAACACACATTTTCCAGGGGAAATATATCAGTTTTAACGACTGTGTGGGAATATAGTTTCAAGATCGGCTTATCGAGGGTTGATCGAGTTGGGAGAAAATAGGTAATTTGGGTGCTTGAAAAATGCCGGAATTTATGATTGGAAAGCTCGAAGGAAAAGTGAGATTTGAGTTTTCCGCCAAATAATTCCCAATTAAAAACGCAGTTTCTTATTTGGAGAAGAATGCGCCCAAAACTCCTCGATTTTAATATAGATTCCCGAAGCAGCGATACATTTGTCTGAAGTAAAAACCGTAGACATCCCTCTTCCAATCAAAAACTTATGTTCCAGTTTGACTAGGTTTTAGCAGCTTATTCATTATTTATGAGGCAGCTCATCTATTCATCGCACCGTCCACCTACATTTCTGCATCGAGGCATCCATCCATCATCTGCTCGTCCGTTCGGCATATTTGCCCTCATATTTTAGTATACATTACCAATAAATTTAAATAAGACGAGAAAAGCTCCCTCGGAATTAATTATTTGACTCGTCGCAGTACATACAGGTAGAATTATGAATTTAGCAGAAAGGCAGAGAAATTTCAAATATTGAACTAGTATGATAAACAGACGATTTCAAAGTACCTACTTTAAATTATGAATTAACAGTTACTTAAAAGAGCATCTCAAAAGACTAAAATGAAAGGGAAAATGAGCAAATGCTGCTGCTCGTCTTTAGTCAAATATTCCCTTTCAGGGACAGGCACCAATAAGGTAAATTTATAAATAATGTATCTAAACATTGCAGAGTTAAGTTTGATTTCGGAGACTATTTCCAGTATTGATGGGCGCACGGGGAAGGTAAGAAATCAATGGCGGAAGCCGAAGTTATAAATTTAAGCAAGTAGTAAGTGTCATTGTTGGACGAGATGAGATAGATTGACTATCGTTGACCAACGTAGAAGAGAGGCCCGTTTTCTTCGTATGATATCATTTGTTAACACATGCTGGGTGTGTCTGGAATTACTAGCTCAATGTTTCTAAAAAAAGAAAAAACAAATGAAATTTTAGGTGTGAAAAAAACCCACAAATTGTGCACTAACATGGATGTCTAATTTCCATTCTCGGTTTCACAGGACATGAGATTAATTTATTTGTTTCCGCTATGCTGTTTATCAAATTAACCGCACAATGCTATTTTTTACTCTAATTTTTAAAAAACATGCGTTTTCAGGTTTAAGTTGTTGAAGCCAAGAAACTCTTGCATCTATCATTTTTCCAGCCTTTATAATTTGTGAGAAAATCGGCATGCCAGTAGCGAGTAGAGTATACAGGTTTATGAGGGACGCCAGTGAATTGGACTAGTAACTAAACTCTAAGTCGGTGTGTGATTTAAAATCTACAAATTTTTGTTTAGACAGTAGTTTTCTAACAACTAGTTTCATTAAACTCTTCCTCTAAAAGTGTTGTTTCCAATAAGATCATTTACCTGGGGCTTAGCTTGCGTCAATTCTCTCCCTTGAAATAAATTCAGGCCACGTTTGGCGAGCTCTATTCCCACAGGAGCCTGCTTGTTTCTTTGGTCTCGAACGTTACGTATTATGGCGTAAGTCCGGAATGGATAAGAGGAAATATGATTATGGAGTTCGCCAAATTGTATGGGGTGATGGGAAGTACCGAGGTGAGACCTTTTACTTACATACAACAGTACACAGTAAAAAGTTCCACAGTTTTAAAGCCAGCAACGTTAAGAAGCATTGGAGTTTGATATTTCACCAATCATTAAATGCGCGTCTTAAATACAGCAGATTGTGTGAAAGGTCAGGCAAGTAATATGAAAAACGATTTCAGAAAAATCATAATTATTATTTATAAAAAAACACGCAAGTTTCTGTGTAGTCATGTCTATTCTGTTTTGTTGGGTAAGCTTAACGTTTTATTAGACTCATAATGTTTCGTAAGGGCAAATGTGATAAAAGGAGGACGTGACTGGTGTACTACATACTCGTAAATTGAAAGATTGGATAACCGTAAGCGAATATAGCACCTTTTTAACTTCTTGTAACAGAGCTCTAATAAATCCTTCCTTGCATTGTTCTCTTAGCCGAAGTAAATCCGCTCTATTCAACAGTTTCCATCATTAACACAAATTACAAATTTCTCCAAATAAACAAAACACCTCGAGATTAGATAATTAATCATTCGGCAACTAAATTTCGTAATTAAGTGCCAATAATCTCAGCAATTTCGTCGAAACTTCGCGTTCAGTCATCACCTAAAGAAGCTGATGGAACGCAGATTGCCGCCTTGGAATACCCGTTTGTGCCAGTATTTCTTAAACTGAAAAGCAGTTGCTCTTTCCAGATTGTGGAATTGATGAAGCAAAGTTGCCTAGTTTGAAGTTTATAATTGGCGAATATCGTGTGTCAACAAAATATAAATTGTGAAGTTACGTTGAAGCGTAAAACATTAAAGGTATGATCGACTCGAAAACCTTAATGCATTTAGATGGCTTTAACGTTCGAAGTGCCAATTTTAAAAAGAACATTAGTTCAAAAGGCCTATAGAATCTGAAGCAAATTTTCGTGAAAATTATGTGTTATTTGGTTCTTATTCCTGCATTAAAACATATCTTTTATAGCATTGTGCTAGCTATACATTATTCATTGTGTTCTGATACATTTTGATCGATTTCCAACGAAAAAGCGAATGGAAAGATGATTTGGAAATATAAGGTTTAAAAGCTGAACTTTTACATTTTCTTGTACTTCCATTCGAAGAGATTATGAAAGAAATATTAGGGACCATACTTTCCATTATATGTCGTTTTTTCTGTTTTTATTTTCAACAAATGTACATATTGAATATTGTTCACTTTCGTTGTATGGAAAACTTATGTTTTTTATCAGCAGGAATTCGAGTTTTTTGGTGAAGTATTATTACATAGGGTTGTGTTTTTTGAATTAAAGACCCTAATGTTTCCGGATGGTAAAATGGTTTAAGACATGTGAGGAAAGCAAAATTTCAATGAGTCCGCTAAATTCGTAGAACAATGAAGTAGATGATAGAAAATAAATTAGTGAAGGAACGTTTCAGTCTAACCAAAATGAATTAAACTACTCCACAAAAGTTAAGGAAGTTCACAAACTTTGAGATTGTTTTAAAAGTTTTGTTAGTGGGACCCTTCTCAAAAGCCGTCGTGAACGTAGGTTAACTTATCGGAGTCTTCGACAAACTCTTTCAATTGAAGCCCCAACACCAGAAGCCTTTAGAAACCGCTATGGCATGATTCAACAAGTAAAGGCCTTCTATGGGTAGATACTGTCAGAAATCGATCTTGTGCGAAGGTGGTAGTTCTTGGGTCTCCAATTGTCGGTCTTGCGATTACATTTCCTGTTTCCCGATATCGATGGGCAAGCCATGAAATTACGCTCTAAAGACGTCCTGCCTCGATCATACTAATAGCCTTATTGGCTTCATCCGCAGTAAGTCTACGTCTAGGAACTATTGTAAAAAAAATTCAGTTTATATGGGAGTTAATTGCATAAACTCAAAACAAATACTAACCTAAAATTCTTACAAATTACAAACGATAAGAACATGGCCGGACCTGAAAAAATGATCAAACAAGGAACAAAAAAAACACTTAGAAAAGATAGTAAATATTCGAATTCTCATATATAACAGTTTATTAAAAAATAATCGGCAACTTTTAAAATAATATCAAAATTTGTGAACTTCCATAACTTTTGTGGAGCAGTTTATTATAAGAAACTGTAATAGTGATAGAACATTTATCGTAAACTAAACTTAAGTAAATTCTACAGGAATTATGCTAGAGAATAGAAGAATAGTCCATAGACCGATCCATAAAAGAACCAGTCGTTGAAAAATATTCAGTAAATGATTGATCTGAATAAGTAGGTCTGGTTCGCACATTGTCATTGGAGTCTCATGGACGACTACTGAAACGTAGAAAACATTTTGTGATTGGCGGAAATCTCGATACTACTAGAATTGAAATAATTCCCAGGTTGGTCTATTTGTATGTCTCCGGTCTTCAACCTCAAACAAAACCGAGTGTGATGTGAGCTTTACCCCTCTATATGTCTCTGCTCCTCTTTAAGGATATACATTAATCCAGAACATCTCAAAGGTGCGTGAAATGTAGAAGCTCGGCCATGTTAAGGGGCATTAAAGTTTTTCGCCAAAAAGGCCATATCTCAGAAACCGTTTAACATACAGCATTCACAAAAAATCCAAACTTGAACTAATTCATCCTAAATAAATAAAAATAGTTTTCTAGCTCGGGAATTGACCACTATGGGACGTGGAATTAATGTAACTTCCAAAAAATGTTTACTAACATTTTCCTCTATCTATTTAAATCAAAACATATATCTCGAGAATCGCTTATCGGGGAAAATACAGCATTACCGTTTTAAAGAGCATATTCCGCTCTATTAGGTGCACTTTAAAGATCGCCTTTATGGTCTTTACTTTAATCGGTAGATAGCTTTTTTAACAATGCTTTTTCTTAATTTGGCTCGATAAAATTGAATAGGATGGTATAGCTAAAAATAGTGTTGTTGTGACCAGCTTTCACGTATTTAACACATTTATGTTGTTGCAGTAGAAGTTCCTGAAACGTTTTAGCCTTTTAAAAATATTAGGACTTGTGGTTGTTTCACCATTGTCTATAAACTACAATCTCTTATTTATGTTTATCGAGAAAAATTGGTAACAAAAAGCATGGATTTTTAAAGAATGCTATCTACCGATTAGAACAAAGACCATAAAGGCGATCTTTGAAGTGGGCCTTACAGGTCAGCAGATACTTTTTAAGATCCTGTTAAGTCGGATTTTCTCCCATTAGCGGCAGTATTTGAACTATCAACCGTTGTTGTACAATAACTGCAACTTTTTGCCCAATTTGAGAAAATTTCAACTTCTTTGTGTTAGAAAATGGGTCCATCGAGATTATACTCACTGTCGGCTAATTTTCCCGAAAAAGCGAATACCATAGTTAGGATTGATGTGCGTGTTCACGAAAATTCCATCTTCCAAATTTCTATCCGAAGTTTTTTTTACAAAAACTTATGGTTGTGTGCGTCACCGTTTATAAGTTTAAGCCATTAGGCAACTGTATCTCCTACTAGATTTGGCCATTTTCATACTAATACTCGTTTGAAATGAATTCAATGTATCAATCGTCCATCGACGTGTGTAAATTCAAATTTAATTCCGCTTTTCGGAGAATGCGACAGCGACACTCCATGCTAAAATGTCGACATCGAGATCAAGCTTGCTACTCGAGGCAAACTTAATGTCAATATGAATACCATAACGTTAAATAGATTCAGCTCACGTTCGGCATACTCCGTCCTGGCGAAGGGACCATTATTCTCGAGATTTTGATTCTTGGATAGAAACCGACTAAAAATATTCAGAGCTCCTCCTCAATTCCATTAGTTTCGATTTTCTAACGGACTCGTTTGATGACCCTTTTGTGGCCACCGGTAACTACAAGTGGTTTAATAATTAATGCCCTATTAATGTTGTCACTGCAGGAGCTGAGAAAATAATGTGGTGTAATACACCAAAGTCATCAATCACACAATAATAAGGAAGCTTGTTTCTAAGATGTCTGGTAAAAAGTAGCAACTTCGGCCAGTAAATCTCCAAAAACAGTTTCGGATACTCTGACAAAAACCGTATCTTTGTAAACTTTCCAAAGCCAAACGTTCGAGAGTGGGTTTTTCTCAATTTTTTGTTATTTATTTATGCCAGTGTTTGTGTGTATCAGGGAAATCTGCCGATGTCACCAAGTGCTTACGCCATGATTAATGTCCTGGATGTGGTCGAGTATAGAAGTCTAGAACTTAAAAGTTTAGATCCATTTTAGCTTTATGGTTCATATTTTACGAAAATCTTGGAATTGCCTTTATCGCAAACATCATAATATCAAAACCAGACATCTAGTCGATAAACGACCGAGGGAGACATTTTCAACGGTGTAAAACTGTCACGGCTGAACATAAATTTTATTTGCGTCCAGCTGGAAACGTGGATGTATAAAGTCTTTACCTATTTTCACCAAGTCGCATAGATAGAGTAACTTCGAGACAAGGCCCAAGTAGATATATTTATTCGCAGAGAACATCAGATAAATTTAAGTTCAATCACCCATAAAGAGGAAAAACACCATTTTTTAAATTTTGGCAAATAAAGTGACAGTTTTTGGTAATCGACCCAGATGACTAAAAGAGATTAATTTCGCTAGTAGTTATAAAGGTAAATACCCCCATTTTATGACTCAGGTCATAACAAATTGAACCATTGACAAGAATGGTTGTTGCAGCTGTGCAGATAGATGCAGCTTGAACACATTTAAATGCATGCCATGCTATTGTAATTTAGAAATAAACTCATTAGGAAATGGTATTTTGTGTGCCTCGTGTGATATTGCGGGACCTCGCTTTGCTCGTCCCGCACAGTCCCGCTCGCCACGCAACATAATACATTAATACAACATAATTTTGTTATTGATAGAAAACCGTCAATGTGGTTTTTTGTTGATGAAAATCTTCTCGTTTCTATTTCCAATGTTTGCGCTTTTATATTTTTATACGATTGGGCAACAATTTGACAAAAATTTCGATAATTAAGGTAATTGAACTATTTATCAGTTTTGCATGCTAAATTCCTAGAATACGCTCACAAAAATAATCATCCAAAAACAATAACTAATAAGGTTAACAACACTGGGTATACAGCGCTAATTGATTGAAAACGTGATGTAAAACACACAAAGCTCAATGTCAGTTCTATTATTTATGAACGTACATAGATATGAGACATATGTCTTAAACTTGTAAGAAATATATTTCAGCACCGTCCATATGTAGAGTATTACTGCAGAATGGAAAAGATATATTAAATGGACGTGCTTACTAAGTTCACGCATTGTATGACCCTATGCAAATGTTCATTGATCCAACTATATGCTACTATATTTCAAAGATCGATTGCCATAGAGCTTATAAACTACCCACGTCCATTTTCCTCTCTTGTGCCAATAAAATCGTAGGAAGATCGACGTAGTACCACATTAAATGGTTTAATATAAAGTTGTTTTTTCAATATTTACAGGTACAGTGTCAATTTTTGTTATCGAAACCAGCTTTTAACAGTTTTTTGTTTCGAAATCAATTATTTAATGAAAACTGATACCTTCATTTCAGAAGTGTTGTCAATTAGGACCAGTAACAACAATGGTTGCTATACATCTACATATAAAATCATTATATAATGCTGTATTGTGAAACACGCGTCCAATTAAGGGTCCTCGCTGGTTACACAAAGCTGTACATTTCTTAATTCAACATCGATCTGGTTATACCGGTTCCAGAAAAAGCTGTTTTATCTAATTTTTTTCGGTAAAACTGAAATAAATGTGCATGTTATAGGTTTAATTATATGGTTGGCTACAGTAAGGTTGAATTTTGTAGATAATAGAAAGTTCTAGTGCAACTTAAGAGAACTCCCCACGGCATTAGCGTACCGAAAGCAATTATAGCTTAGGGCTTATTTTGGAAGAAGTTGCCGAGATTGCGTTTGTTGTTGAATTGAGCAGCCCCTTTTCGTCCCTAGATTGTGCACAATTATATAGACCTAGAAAAAAATGGCCCATATAAAAATGTTGTTGTTATCAACAAAATATTTTTTGCTCGTAATTAATGAAAAATGGATTGTTCTATTTTTAAAATCAATTTCATACTTTATTTTGATTTCTAACCATTTTTTAATAAATTCAATCGTTTTGGGCATAACGACATTTGAATATGGGAACTCAATAAAAGCAATAATGGTTTTTATTAACCACGACCCATTAACGATATTGTTTGTAATGAAACTTTATTGACCACGATAGTGTGGTTGTTTGTTCAATTCTTTCAACTGTGCAAATGTTTTCAAATGTTGTGTAGACCCTTATAGAACTGAACATGAACGCTTTTCAAACACACACATGTATTTTATGATCTCGATTTTTAAGGAACAACGGTTAGTGCAAACCGCATCCTTATATCATTCTTAATGCTCTCGCTACAAGGGGTCACCCAAAAGTTGATATTTAAAGGAGGACCTTACAGCTCGTTGAATTGAGAAATGATTGATATTTTCCTAAAGCTCTTTTTCGAGTAATAAAAAATTAAATCTTAGATTCGTTTATTGTTTCGAAATATAGTAATAAGTGGAAATTTTTTTACAGGGACACTATGACTTTTAACAACATTTGAGAGAAGGCGAATCTGTTGAAAAGTTCAGATATTCAAGAAATAATAACTTTTTCAACGACCACGTAAGAAAGACAACTTTCATCGTACTTTACCCTAACTGAAAACATTGTTCTGGTCTCGAGCGAGAGGATATCCTATAATGTTAACTTTCGCCTCTAGAGATGAAACTTTGACAGTGACCCGTGAACACAACCCGCTATTCATGGGAGTATTGTTGGATGCGAGTGCCCAATTTAAAAATTTCAAATTCGATAACAGTGACTGAACCAAAACATGAAGTAGAAGGGAAGATGAAAAAAAATTAATATTTTATAACCTGTCTCCATATCTTGGGTGCGAATTGAGTAAGGCAATAACACAGTGGTATTGTAATTATTGAGCAATAGAGTTGACCATTTCGATTTTTTTTAAATATTTTCTGAGACGAAAATCGACTTGTTTTGAAGCTCTCCATATACACTTGTTCTGTCTCTGTTGCTTTGTGAATTACCTTGTATAGTGAACTCGTCACTGTAATCAAATTTTCTAGGGCAATATCTTCATCCATCTCTTTAAAGCTCTCCAATTGTTCTAGACTGTATATGGTATATATGCAATGTACAGGGTGTCCCGGAAAATGTGGGCATGCTTTCGGATACATATAGAGGGTATCAAAATAACATAACAAGTTCCTATAAAAATTTTTTCTACAGACCCTCTCTACCAAGATATGGGCCTCTAAAAGAAGCCCCTGAAAATCTGTTTTTATTAAATAACTTCCAAAGTACTTGGTATAATTTGATAATTTTTTAATATGATAGATATTAGTTAAGGCACCTTAAAATAGTGTTTTTGAAACTCATTTTGCTATTTGAGTTCGCCACGGACCGACCATCTTGTACACATTAATACTCATATTTTTAACATCCTGTATAATAAAGACAAAAGAAAAACATTTTTGGATAGCTTGAAGCTTAAATTAAAAAAAAGGTACTCTTGTTTGACATCGATAAAATGAACCGCTTTCCAGAAAACGCCCATTATTTAAATTAATTTTTAATTAAATTAAACTTTTCCGAAATCGAAATGAAGAATTGATAATTTAACTGTTTAATTAAAAACTTCAGAAGTGGATTCAACATGGGCTCCTTGCAGTCTAATACATTTTGGCACACGACGAATTGAGGGTTGTTGCACCCGCCACAAAATACCAGCATTATTTCTTATTTGATCGGAATGAAACATAATTCTTTGCAACAGTTTCTCCCTAGCCTATATCTTGGTAGGGTGAGTCTGTAGAAATTTTTTATAGGAATTTGTCATGTCGTTTTAATACTCTGTATATGTATCCAAAAGCTTGCCTACACTTTCTGGGACATCCTGTATATCATGGAGGTATAGAAGAATTGCGAACAATTATTAAGGTTTTCGAATTATTATAAGTAGCTTGGAAGAATGTTGAACGGTACAAATTAGACCATTTCATCTCAGAAATTTGTGGTTACTTTTTATTCGTGCATTTTTTCTGGGCGACTATATATCTGTGGGTTTTTCTTTTATTCGGTTGTCTAGGGTTTATGTATAATGGGGATAGGGTACAATACGAAGCTTAAATGGTAACTTCATTAGTAAAAACTCGCGTCACTTAGTTCGTCGTTCACTCCGGATATCAAAGAGAGCGATTCTCCTTGTCACAAATCTTAAATATTAAACCTGGGGGTAATAAACCAGTGTCGTACCTCGAGTAGAGGCCAGCGACCGTTACAACATCTGGCTGCTGCGAGCCAGCACCACGAACCATCCTTTGTTTGAGCCCTTAGCAACCATCCTCAGGCCCTTCTTCCTTGGTTCAAACAAAGAGATGTTCGCTTTTTGGGTTTTTTCCGTGACACAGATTCTAGGAGGTTACTGGGAGAACCCAGCAACAGCCGAGAATCACTCGAACTCAGGTACGATACGCATGGGCGTAACATCGAGGTACCTCACTTTTTAATCCCCCTCGGTTCCTCAACCCTAATTTAACTAATACTATCTAACAAATATTCGGACTTTCCCGTTGGTGTCTCGATTTGGTCAGACAGTAATAATTACATTTAGAAGAGTTAGAGCGATCTGACGAGCGGATCCTACATTCGGCCATTCTGACTAGCAATCCGCCTCGGATTCGCTATCATTATCGACCCATGGCTTCATGTATTCGGCACAGGTAGAGGTGCGTCCCGGTCCTTCGTGGGTGCCCACCTTAATGACCTCGTATCGCTCATTGGGCAGAACCTCGATGACCTCATAAGGACCAAGAAATTTCTTACACAGTTTCAGCCCGCCCCCGAACTGCGTTCTTTTTATGGCCACTAAATCCCTCCGTTTATACTTTGTCGCTTTCTTCCGCCTTAAATTATATTGCCTCCTGTTTTCTTCTTGCGCCTTCAAAATTTGCTTTTTGCTATCTTCACGTAGTCTTTCCCTTTTTGCGTCGAAATTCTTGATTATCTCCTTTTCCAGCATTTCCTTAATGCGAATCTCCTCATTATGCCTCATCCGGACACCAAACAATACCTCGAACGGTGTAGCATCGATACTCCTTTGCAGTGTGGAATTCAAAGCAGTTTGCACCTTATCTACTTTGTCATACCACCTACTAGGATTTTCCATGCTCAGTTTCGTAAGGACAGGGATAATCGTGCGATTAACCCGTTCCACTTGACCGTTCCCTCGAGGTACTCCGGTGGTGACAGTGACGTGTTGGATCCCCTCATGTTCACAATAATCGCTGAATTCCTTCGACGTGAACGCAGTACCTTTGTCTGTAATTATTCTTGACGGATTTCCAAAATTTTTCTGTTGCGTTCTTAATTTGTCGATGGTTTCCCGCGACGTCGTCGACTTGGTAGTGTACAGCCAAACGAATTTCGAGAAGTCATCTACTACGGCCAATATATGCTGGTAATTTTTATTTGTTGAAGGCAGAGGTCCTAAATGGTCAATATGGTAAGTGTATAGCGGTCCTTCGTCCTTGGCTATCGGGTGCAGCATTCCCTCTTTCTTTCCTTCTTTTCTGTTTCCCAGAATGCAGGCCACACAATTCTTAATAACAGTATGAATCTTTTCTTTCAACTTCGGTATATGGAATTCTCTTTTGACGATTTCCTTCACTTTTGCAATGCCAAAATGGCCTATTTCGTGCGTTTTCTTTATGACCTCGGACTGCATCGACTTCGGTACGACTATTAATTCCAACCCATTGTCGTATTTGTACAAAATACCGTTCTTTACTAAATAGCCTTGGTAATCTTCAGTGCTGGCAATTTTCTTGACAGCCTGGACGAACTCATCTCCTTCTTGCGCCGCTTTTAATCGCCGCAGAGTCCCTTCTTCGTCATTAATTTCAGTTAGAGTCATTACGGCTGGATATCGACTCAGAGCGTCCACATGGGCCATTCGACGGCCACTTCGGTGCTCTATAACGTATGAATATTCTTCCAACAGTAATGCCCATCGTGCTACTCTCGTAGTCAAGTCTTTCTTATCCATAGTCTTCTGGAAAGCGGAACAATCCGTGACTATCTTGAAATTACTGCCTAAGAGGTAGACTCTAAATTTCTTGACAGCTTGTATCACAGCCAGAACCTCCAGTTCGTAGCTGTGGTATCGTTCTTCAGCTGGTGTCGTTTTCTTACTCATATAATATACAGGGTGGAATTTATTGTCGTCGTTGGATTTCTGCATCAAGCAAGCGCCGTAACCATACTTACTTGCATCAGTATGTAATTGGGTTTCACCATCTTGCCTGTAAATATACAGGACTGGTTCACTAGTTAGTAATTCCTTCAACGTCTCATATGCCCGTCTTTGTTCATCGCCTAACACAAATTCCTTGTTGTTCCTCAACAGATCGCTTAAAGGTTTTGCGATTATGGCATATGAAGCGACGAATTTTCGGAAATACCCCGTCAAACCGAGAAAGGATTGGATCTGCTTGGGCGTTTTTGGTTCCGGAAATCTTCTGATCGCCAATGCCTTTTCCTCAGAGGGCTGCACTTTACCATCCTCGATGATATAGCATAGGAATTCTACTCGTCTTCTTAAGAATTGGCATTTACTCTTCTTTATTTCCAGCCCATAGTCTCTCGCTACTTGTAAGACCATCGCCAGACGCTCTACCCCTTCCTCGAGAGTGCTACTTAAAATTATTACATCGTCCATATAATACAACACAATGTTCATAGAGGTTAACTCCCGAAAAATATGGCATATAAACCTCTGAAAAACTGCTGGGCTGTTACATAGGCCAAAAGGACATTTTAGGAATTCGAACTGTCCGTTATGAGTGACGAACGAGGTATATTTTCGACTGTCTTCGTCTACAGGAACGTGGAAAAATCCATTTCGCAGATCTATCGTGCTGAAGTATTTGGCTCCTTGCAACCTATCTAGCACGTCCTCAATCAATGGTAACGGAAAACGGTCCTTGACTATTTTCCTATTGATTCTGCGATAGTCGCAACAAAGTCTCATACTGCCATCTCGTTTCTTTACCAACACTATCGGACTTGCGAAATCAGAATAACTGGGTCTTATGATTTCTTCATCTAACCACTCCTGTACTTGTCTTTCTACCTCTACTCTCTCAACGGGTGAGAGTCTCCTTGGGTTCTGATATACTGGCTCTTCATCCCTCAGGACAATCTTCATCCTAATGTCGACATCCTTTACTTTCTCCGGCGAGTAATTTTCTATCAAGTCCTTAACTTTGTTTTTGCACTCTACATTCGGTATATGGTCAATTTGCGGGTTCTCTTGATCCAGACCGTCGGCAATCTTCATCTCCATCAAGAAATTTTCCTCCCTCCTCTTGTGTATGACCACGCCTCCTTCTGTGAAACTTACATCCGCCCATTTTAATAGGTCATTACCCACAATGGCCTTAAAGTTTGAGGCATTTGTTGGTATCACGTGGAACGTTAACAATATGTCTTCGTCGTTGATCCTTGCTTCCTTTTGGAAAAATCCTTTGGTCCTCACTCTATTGGAACCTATTCCTTTTATAATTATCTCATTCCCCGTTAAAGGGATATGTCCTAGATAGTCATCGTAAGCATCGCTCCTTATCGCACTTATGTCGCTACCCGTATCTAACAGTGCGGTCAGTTGTACATTGTCGATTTGTACCTTAACGGCATTATTCGGTACGACTTCCATAAGGCGAACATTGGCACACGGGCTATTTTTACCTGCGTCGTTTGTCTTCGTTGGGCATTTGGTTGATATATGTCCAAAACTATTACAATTATAACATTTGACCCCTTTGGCTCTGTCTGGGCACGCGTTGGATTTATGTCCTTTGAGCCCGCAATTGAAACAATTGGTAGTTCTCCCCTTTCTATCGTGCTCTTCCTTCTTGATTTCCTTTTTCTCATACTTCTTCTCTGAGCTGAACGTCGGCCTTTTTGTTCTGATCTGCTCATACAATCTGACCTTATCCTTAAACTCAGCGAAGTTTTTCGCTCCATAAAGCACACATTTGCTTGATGGATCATCCTGTATCCCGTCAATAATGTATTGTATCACGACCTCGGCCTCTAACGTCGCTCGGCTTCCGATCTCACGCATGACCAATACATATTCCTGTACTGTCTCAGCAGGACTTTTCTTTCGAGACATTAGCAACTTATGAATCTGAGCACTGCTGACCTTCACTTCAAACTCAGCGGTAAGTCTTTTCTTAAGAGTAGTCCAGGATTTAATACCCTTTTCTGATTGCACATATAGTTTCGCTAAACCCGTCAACGACTTTTTCGCGAATATTAATTTCTGTAAGTCGTTCCATCGTGTGACCTCTGCTATTTCCTCAAAATCTCGGATCCACTTTTCTATCGGGTAATCATCCTTGCCATCAAATGGTCTAATGCTGTCTTCTACGTCACGAAAGGTTAACGCAAAAGGATTATTTTTCTCGTCTTCGTTTTGGTACGGGCTTGTGGCTGAGCTAAATTTCCCTCGTCAATTTCGTCCTCATGTCCGGATTCGTCGCTACTTTCCTGACCTCCGGCATCCTCATCTTCGGTCTCCCCGTCTTCTTGTCCCTCAGTAATATCGTCGTTGACTGACAAGTCATTCAGGAAAGAGCATACCCGATTCGCGATGTCCTCGTGTTGTCCCGAATAGTCCAAGTTCAGAATGTGACAGATCGCCATCAAATCGCTTAAGTTCAACTGATCTTCGGTTTCTGTTAATTTGGTCTGATATTCCCTTGATTCCTTGTCCAGGTTAAAACCAGGGAATTTCCTCACATTTTTTCTAGTTTGCCGACCTTGACCTTCTTTGCCGTAAACAGCAACATGCAGCGCTTGAACCGCCCTCAGTTTAGAATTTGTGATATTTTGCGCAATTTTTTCAATATCCCCCAAAGTAGTCATAATTGGGTATGGAATTGATACTAGGCCAATATTCCAAGAAAATAAAAAATGAGATACGATGCGTTTTGCTGTTTACGTAGAATCGACTTGAAAAGACCAGTCAATAGAAGAAATCGAGACACAATCGGGATTACAAAGCAATAAATCTACTAATACAGTAAAATTAGACTAACTTCTGTATCCTACCTTAACTGCTTTTATCTGTCGGTTGCGTACACCTTTTCCGCACTCCACTTCACTTCGCGGAATTAATCACTATTATCACCCTAATCTCGCACTGTTTCGTCGTTATCGCCGTCGTCGTCGTTACCCGTCTGGTATTAGTGATTTCGTCGTTATCACCGTCGCCGTTGCTCTCAATCCTGAAGTGCAGAGCTTGGTCGTCCTAACTCGTTTCCCAAATTTCGGCTGAGTCTTCTAAACTATTACCCCAAATCTCGTAAAAGTCTCCAAAATCGTTACCCCAAATCCCGGACGAGCCCCCAAAGTTGTGGGTTTTTCTTTTATTCGGTTGTCTAGGGTTTATGTATAATGGGGATAGGGTACAATACGAAGCTTAAATGGTAACTTCATTAGTAAAAACTCGCGTCACTTAGTTCGTCGTTCACTCCGGATATCAAAGAGAGCGATTCTCCTTGTCACAAATCTTAAATATTAAACCTGGGGGTAATAAACCAGTGTCGTACCTCGAGTAGAGGCCAGCGACCGTTACAACATCTGGCTGCTGCGAGCCAGCACCACGAACCATCCTTTGTTTGAGCCCTTAGCAACCATCCTCAGGCCCTTCTTCCTTGGTTCAAACAAAGAGATGTTCGCTTTTTGGGTTTTTTCCGTGACACAGATTCTAGGAGGTTACTGGGAGAACCCAGCAACAGCCGAGAATCACTCGAACTCAGGTACGATACGCATGGGCGTAACATCGAGGTACCTCACTTTTTAATCCCCCTCGGTTCCTCAACCCTAATTTAACTAATACTATCTAACAAATATTCGGACTTTCCCGTTGGTGTCTCGATTTGGTCAGACAGTAATAATTACATTTAGAAGAGTTAGAGCGATCTGACGAGCGGATCCTACATATCTTGCCGTAATGGGTACGCAGAAAATGTCGTGTTTTTTGTAAAATGTGGTCTCATTTTTTAAAAATTTTGACCTTAGCCATTTAGGTGGAAATAATGCCTAGTATAACCAAACAATTATGGCACTTCGTCGTCTGTAAACGCAACATCATTTGCAACAAATTCATGTTTAAATGAGCTTTACCGTACGTAGCAAATCAAAGGCACAATAATTATCCAAACTAATACTGCGTCTATTTTATAATGGTATCACAACAGATGCACGAAAATCATTGCCCCTTTAAAGATAATTAGGTTTCAATTGCCAAATGATTTTTCTAAAATCAATAGCAAAAGGTGTATGGATTTAACCCAGTCGGGTAGCAGAAAAAGCCTCAAATAAATTTAAACGGCTTAAATATCTCAAGCTAAAAAGAAACCCACGATCTTCCCTGGCAATTAAACGGGCGTTAATTTAAATCCCTTTAAATTCTCCTCCAAACGGAAAATACAAGGGTTAAAAAGAGTTAAATCCCTAACAAATTTTTAGTAAGCAATATAATTAAATTTCCAATTTATTTCTTTTCTGAAAGCGCTGCTGAAGCGGTTGCTATTTGACAAAACATCAAAATTGATGACTGTACCACTTAAAAAAAGGAAATTTCTATACACAAGTGGGCTTAACCGAAACATATTTATAGGCTTATTCTGGCAACAAATCAATGTCGTTCCATTTTTTTTTATGCCACGAAGGGATATGAATTTGCGTTTGTAACACACGACTCCCTTGAGGTGTTTTAAAAATCGACTACAGAGGTGAATTTGTGGATAGGAGCATCTCGTAGCATGAGACAAAATATTGCGAAAATATGTATGCTGTGTAACACGCTCACCAAGCCGCAGTCCCAAGGGATTTCTCCATATGCTTTTTAGCCTGGAACTTGATACGGTAACACTCGACAATAACTCCTCGTTTCTATGCATTTTAATGGATTCGTGAATTGACTGCTTGTAACTTTCGGTCTTTAGCAAAGAGTAAAATACTTGTTTACATTTTTAATATTATATTTCATATTGGAAATACTACTGCATAGCTAAAATTTTACGTAGAAATATTGTCTGAATAGTTCGTTTTAAAATTTCTATAGAGACTATCATATTGACATCCACCCAGGAGGAAACTATTCACTTACATTTGTCTACCCGCGTGGAAAGGAAGTACTTTTCACCTGGCTGAATGTCAAATGATATCTTAAAGATGTTTAAGACTTTATCAAAATGCGTTTTCAGATCAGCAGTGTTACCAAATAAATTTTCCAAGTATTCGTAATAAAACTTTTTCCGTTAGTTGCTTATCATCCACAATGGTTCGCTGTAAAAGGACCTATCTAAGGTTTTCTTAACGGTCTTTATGAACTAGTTTTTAACAGCGTTGTTTGTGTCGTAAATAAACACTACTACGTACTGATACGACTGAAAATTTAAGTTTTCAGAATGGAAATTAAATTCGAGTAAATCGCACTGAAGCATTTTGTTTCATAAATTATAGGCTTTCCACGCGTGGCACCTTTTTGCCATTTTCGAATTATAAATAAGAGTTTTAGGCTTTCTAGAATAGGAATGCAGCTGTAGCAAAAAAGAGCAACGAAGAGATCACATGGAGTTTGGCATATTCGTTTCGAATTATTTATTAAATTATAAAATAAAAAGTGAGGAGTTGCCAGTATGATATTCGACGGTATTGCATTACCTATCGCATTATCTGTAACAGTTTGCTGATAGTTGCATAAGAATAATATCATTTATTAGAACTTATATTTTTGAAACTGGTATGAATTATTGAAAAAAGAATACATACACAAGCTTCTCCATTTACCGCCCTGTTTTGGCTGCCATTTTTTGTCAGTTGGTGTTTTCTTGGAACATCCCGTAAACTACTCATTTTTTTTAGTGTCCCGAATTATCCGACATGACCGCACTTCCGGTTCCAATCAATAGCTGGCATAGCTCGGACGATATCGAGTCCTGCGATCAGAGTGGGCCACCTTGCATATAATATCGCTGTAAATTATTACTATGTGAAACGGATGAAATCGAACGCCTCCAAAGCTCTCCCTCGAAACTCACCAAAATTCTAAAACACCCCATCTGGTTTAAATAAAGTCTTTGTTGAAAACTCTTTTATCCACCTAAAGAAACTAATTCAATAAGTTCCCAAGTGGTCTCTTCAAGCGCGACGTTTGGGTTTTGGTTTTAATTCATCTAAAACTTCGTAAAACTTTTAGGAACTTTTCTTATTGAAAACTGGTATTTTTAACCCTGGACACTAACTCTAGCAGAACTTGAGAGTTAATATTAAATCAACCATGTAAAATGTTCGCTATAATTAGGAGTAACTAATGGATTTTTCGCTAAATAATCACAAGGAAAGTTATTTGCGGAAGAGATGCAAAAAATGTCGGAAGGCTTGGTAATAATCCTTTTGTACACTTCCTACAAATTATGTTAGGTAAACAGTTATGTTTACCTAACAATTTTGCTGGCGTTATAGAGAAGAAAAGAGGTGAAATGTTATTAATGGACCTTAATGTTTGATTTAGTAGTTTTATTTAGTTAGAATTAAGCGCCAGAAAGAACCTAAGTGTGAGTATTTCCTTAAAGGTAACTTGTTTATTGGAAATAACTTCATTGAAGGTTGTGTTCAATACACATGTCCGGCAAGCCTTGATTGAATAATCGAGCTGAATAGGGCGAGGAACCTACTTAACGTTGAAGGCTTCTGCATAGGAAATGCGCAAATAAGGCGAAAATTTATTAAATTGATGCTGCTCTTAGCAGAATTTTAATAAGCTATTTGAGGGCTGCAAATTTAAAAATCTTCAAGCATAACCTAAAGTGAGTTTCGGCTTTTCTTTTAATTTATAAACGAGATAATTTTTGTTTTCCCCCAGGTTTCGCATTTTTTTTTGGGTGCCATATCAGACAGGTTTTTCTGTAGATAATCGACTTTAGACTATGTTTTAATAAACATCGTCTGTGCCCTATACGCGAGAATGTGCATTCTATTTTCATTCAAATTGTCCCTTTATGCCAGTAGCTCACACCAGCTCAGCGTAAACAAGCATTGAGACTAATTAAGACAACAAAGCGAATGTACGGTGGGAATTAACATTTCCGTCTTTTCTGCTTTATATTTTATTTTACATATCGGTCTTTGTCGTGAAACGACCTAAATTTAAAAATGCAAATTCAAAACGATGATTGTCGGTTTCTATTCTTTGTAAAAATGCAGATTAAAGGTCTGTATCTAAAGGTTCTCGATAGAAAGGTTTACACCTAGTATCATCAATATTTTTTTATCACATATTTGAGTCATGTTTTTCTAGACACTATTCTATTATAATTATACGGGGATGCTCAAAGATTGTTTCAATTAATAGCGTGGTATTTGTTGCACTTTCGACCGTCCTAATTTCCTAATGGATGGAAAGTAAAACACGGATGTAACTTTTTCAAGATAAATAAAAATTCCAAATTTGACACCTGTAAAATTTTTGGAATTTTTTTTACAGATCCGTATGAGAACATTTTAAGTCACTTAGTATACCAACCTCTAACAACTTGTTGAGAATGACGCGGTATACCAGAAGATTGAAATCCTTTGACCCTATTAATTTATGTTTTTTTAGTATTACATGATTTTGGGCCTTTTTATGGTTAATTTGAGGAAGTTTTGCATCTTTCCAACTACATCACCTATGTTTGAGACGTGATCAGTATCTGTTACGTACGAATGCTACATTTTTGACTCGGGAGTTTTCAGTGTTAGACAGATGTGCAAATTGACTGAAAGAAAGTAGAATGGCTTTTAAATTTAAAATGGAATCTTGTTTTTTTTTTTCATTTTTTCGCAACGCAGTCGCTGGAAAAATATTGCAACTTTTTCATGCATGAACATAGCGAATTCGTTAAAGAGTATCGATTTTTCCAATTACCATCACTAATATGTTTAAATTAAAATTGATAATGATTGATGAAAATTGAAATGATGAATTATTAAATTGTTTGAACAATCTTATTTCCTATTATTATAGCATTTTAGGTGTTTTGTTATTATGCGATAGGTTAGTTTAGTTTGAGTACAAAATTTTAGGCACAACTTGAAAAACAACTGTTTTCTGTTAAACCTGCAAAAGAGCAAAACTTACTGTATAAATTTATATACTATATATACAACACACTAAATTAAAGGTTCTTGCAAATTTTAGATGAATCTAAAAAACGTTAAAATTAATGTTGGTGACTTAGGACTGTAGTTTTACATGAGGTTTTACTTCATTAAATTTACATATAACAGCGGAAGATTTCTGACACCCTGTATAATCTATGATGGAATGTTGTATCTAACAGAGTTTCTAGACGAATCTTATCGTGAGAATAGCATAAAATTTATCTTCTTCCATTCCCTCCGGATAAACAAAAGACCATTATTTATTTGTTTGCTTGAATAGAAAAATATCCAGGTCCAAGTGCACCAGGTTGAAGCGCACTTAAAATACGTTGTGTATATTGCGTACGTTGGTTTATTTGTTGTAGATAGTAGAGTGATTTTTTATAATGTTTTATGACAATTTAATATATTAGTTTGATCAGTGTTTTACTGAATAAAGACCACACAAACCCTCAGCTAAGTTTATTTGAACAAGTTAAATGAAACAGATTGAGATCTTGGAAATTATAAGATTTGAAAGAAAGAATAAAAGTTTAGACAACCTTATAGAAAGCCATCACCTTTCGCCGAATTAATTTCTAACTTCTGGTTTTTAAGAAGAATGCTCGCCAAGCAATAAGCCGATTTTTCTCGTTAAAACTTAAAAGGTAACGCTTAAGCAAATCCATAGTAGTGTCGAGATTGACTACAAGGTGTTAGGACTTTAGTTAAGAGCCAACGAAAGACAATAGGAAACCAGATAAATTTCGTGGCGCCTCTGTTAAATATTTGATGTTATACATTCAAATATTAAACCCGAATTTAAATATTGACTTGAAATTGAATCAGCAATGTGGATATGTGCTTGAGAGCTATGATCGGATAAACAAATACCTACATGTTTTTCGATTTTGTGCGAATTTCACTTAAACGCAATAAATCAAAATTTGAAGTCGATTGCTTGATAAAGAAGGAAAAGGAATTTTAATTTAGAAGCTTTGTGTTTCTATATTTTATCTGTCTGAGAACCCAGTTCCCCAGAATCTAATTATATTCTCTTTTAAATGCGAAACAAACAGAGTTTATTAACGTTATAAATTCCGCGTACCGCCCTGTGTAACAGGGCGGAAAGTTATTGCTCACAATATTTCTATTTATCTCGTATCTGGTTTTTACAAGCGGTGGTAGGCTAATATATTTCATTTCCAAGGGGAATATCAAGCTTAATATTTCTCCAGAAATAGTAGACAATATCCAATATCGGGTTAAATTTGTTTTGTTTGTTTACTCATCCTGATGATAAGTCATTGTTTGCTTGTGTAACTTTCAAGATTGGATCGACTGCAAATACAGCCGCATTTAAAATTCTATACTTCCCATCTTTGAAACTTCAGATAACTTACACAATCAGCACCGAATAAGCAGGTGAATTCATTTTAATCGATTTGTTTGCACTGCAATGCAGCTAAAATGATTCGATTTAGCTCTCAAAATCTCGTATAAAATTGCTTATACCATAAATTTCACTTCCTTCGAAACAGATATGCTGAAGAGGTTTGTTTACATTACAAATAAAGCCACTACAATCTCGTGCGAGTTTGGAAAACACATGAAGGCACCTGACACTAACTTTAAAATGAGAGTATTGTCTAAAAATAACAAACATACTGGCGCGTCCAGATTGAAGTTATCTTTGTTTCGTGATTAGAAACTCGAAATTTCAAACAATCTGAAATGCATAAGCTATCAAATGGTTACAATGGGGAAGTCGGGTTTATTGCTCTTAATTTTCAGCTGAAACTGGGTACTGCTCTTGGTTTTAACGAATTAATAGCCTCCATAAATACTTGTTTTTACAGTGGGCGAAGCAAAACAATTTTTTTCTTCAAGAACGTATGAAAAAGTTTAAAAACTAGATTATTTTTAGATAATGGTTTCAAGCATATTTTGGTTCGGTCGCAAATTAGGCGTCAGAGTCGAGCATGGTTGGAATTTTTTTTTATCAGTGATGGATTATGCCCGGATTGTACCAAGTAGCTGTTGGCTGCATATCATTTGTAAAAAAATGAATCCCCGCAAGGTCGTCGCAAATTAAAATATTTCGAAACCTGCCAGAAGGTGTAAAAACATACTCACGTTTTTCTGTTAAGAACTGCTAAAAGAATTATCTGGCTTGTTAGACTAATAAACCGAACATTTACGCGCGGCAAAGAACAATATTTGACATCCAAAAAACACCCAGGATCATTTTATCCCAACACATTACCGTGTAAACACCTTTGTAATTAGCCCCGGAATAGATCTACCCGAATTCGTTTGGCTCGGAAAAATCCTCTTAAACTTTTATGATTTGTTAAGCCTGGGTAAAAAATCGAGTGTTGCAAAGCAATTCGCCAGTAATTTAGGTTGAACTCTAATATCCTTACATAGGGAAACTGTAGTTAGATCCTATTTAAAGGTTTGTTGAAAACATTCCTGCATGGAAAAAACAGGTCCTCTTCTGTAGTTCACCAGGATTAAGCTGTGGAATATCTGTTGCCCACATAAATGGAACGAGTGGCACCCAGCTAGAAATCGATCGTGGGGTCTCAGATTGACTTAAGTTACTTTGGCCCAGTTTTATATAGGGGTGTGACATTTGCGCGCTATCCTACCGATGAAGAGATCTCCTTTAAGGGTTAAAAATACCGAACTCTTAGAACAAACACAAAATGGTTCGGTCGTGTGTATATTCCCCCCTGGCCCCGCGTTCATTCTGATCCGAGCATTAAGCTGCCAAGAACGGAGATTCAGGGCTTCCCTTTACTCGAAGTTATAAAACTGTTTCAACGCTCGCGTATCTTAAGTTAACACGGTGCAAGATTAACGCATGTTTATAAAACTGGGCCTGTATATTACAGTGGAAGTTTCCATAAAGTCGTAAGGTGCTTGAAGACGCCCTGAACCAGACTCCCATTTTGTGGTTGCGGTGGTTCGTGTTTTATTGTTTATTCAACTGCTCTTGGTAATTCAGTTCAGCGTGCATTTCAATAAAAATGATTTTCCATCCTCTAAGGTTAAATATCATAATATTTGAAATTGGCGGTTTTGCAATTGGCGAGGTGGCACAAAACACGGATGCAGTTAACATGATAGTTAAAGTCACAAAGTGGACAATCATAGCTCCCGGAATCGTTTGTGCAAAATTCTTTGGCAAAACCTGGCTGCGCGTCGCGAAACTCGCTGCATTTATTTCGCACTCAGTCGCTGTCGGCGCCTCGACGCACCCCGATGCCCTCCATGAACGACGACGTCGACGTCCCGGGCCGATTTTGATGCCGCCAACTTGTTTAAAACTTTCTGCCGCCATCGCCGCCGTCGTTTATCGGGTGATAAAATGAAGTGTTTGTGGCTATAAACGTCTCACACCGACGAAAATGATCGTCGAGGCAAGGACCGTCGTTTTTCTTGTTATTGTTCTTCTCCTCAAAGGTACGTCTGTTGTTGACAAGTGGATTAAGAAGTTGAGGGCACTTCGGTTTGGGGGATAGGAGAGAGTTTATTACTTGTATGGAGTTTTCTTCTATAACAGGTTCATGTAAACTCCAACTTTAGGTGTTAAAGCTTTGTTAAAGAAGGTTTAATATTAATGGAGGCAAAATTTTAGTAATTAGATTAAAGTTGTAAGTTTTTTGATCTTCGTAGACGAGATACTTTCCATGAGTTCGAGCCAGACTTTTTAGAAACAATACTGCATCTGGAATTTAATAGGTTTTTTACAATGACAAAGTAACTTATTTGTCAGAAAATAAGAGCGGATCGTATCTTCTGCTTAAATCCCTCAATGAGCATATCTTGTCACTTTTGTGATTCATTAAACGTCATTCTTTTTGTTTTTCCCACATGTCTCATTTGGCGTCCGCAACTTCTCCCATTAAATACCTACACTCACTGAAATCATTGCAACTTACTTGGCTTTCTTGTATCATCCCACCCTAGCACGCAAAGCCCTAGAACACCGCTTGGACATTAATCAAAAAAAGTAACTTCACCAAACATAATTTGTCCTTCTTATCTACGCATCCTTTTATGAAGTTGCTCTAATTTGGCCCGCAGTCATTCCAGTCAATTATCTCTGGATCCGGCAACATAATGTATAACGTTCCAGCTTCGACAAATGAGCGTAATTCCAAGGCGCTGGCTACCACTAACAGATTGTCTCTTGCCAGAACACTATGGATACGAGTATCTCTGTTATGTTTTTTTTCTGAAGTATCATGCAAATTATGGCGAATATTATGGAAAACATTATAGAATGGGTTTCGCTAATATTGAATGTTTCCATTTCGTTCAAGTTTAATAAGAAGCTCCATTAATTTGCGGAGAACATGCTATTGTAATAGCATTTTAACTATGGCCAGACTGAAAAATAAATTATATAAAATAGTAAGTAAGTTAATAAACTGATCTTCGCTGCACGCAAAATGAAATGAACAATGCAAGACTGGCCATGGATGACTATTGTTGTCGGTAGGTTTCCCTGTTGTTCAAAGTTGCATTTGAACCACTTAAAAGTTTAGAGACTTAAATTTTTAGAATTTGGTCTAAACTACAAAACACCATTAGTTTCTTTTAAAACCTAATAATAAAAAAACGTGAAAAAAAAGAAGAAAAATACTGGTGTGAAAAGTGAATTCTATGAGGGTTAACATAAATTTCAATTAATCTTTATAGCAGTGCAATGGTGTTGTTGTACGGAAATGATTAGCTAATATTAAGCTATTTGTGTTAATTTTCAGTTCTTTGTTTGGATACTGCACATTACGAAGAGCAATGTAGTATTTAGTAAATAATTGTAAATATTGATAAATACATGTGTGTCATACTATCAAAAATTGTACATTCGAAAAGTCGATTTCTTCCAGCAGTAACTTTTTTATCCCTAGTCACGGAAATTTGTATACATTGCTGTAATCCATTTATGTTAGCATACTTCAAATGAACTTTGCTGAATGTTATTTCTATAGCTACCTTCCTTTTCAAGTAAAATTTTCTCAAAAACAACACTTGCCATCGATTTATAGGAATCTTCTTTCTCCACGTATATTTTCCTGAAGATGATATTATGGCGGATTAATGCTTTTATGTATAGCGAATTTTTTTAATGAACAACATAGGATTTCACGTGTTAAAATTTTAATATCAGGTTCGCCTTTGTTCTTCTTAATATTGAGTTAACTTAGTAAATGTTCGTTTGACACTACTAACTTACACTAATAAATGAATTAAGTCGAAATATTGGAAAAAGTTCTAAACAAAATGCATGTATCTTCTTCAAATTTGTTTATTTTTTTCAACCCCTCCAAATGTTCTATACATTTCAGACAGATTGTTAATTTTTTTATTACGTACGGCAATAATGCCTGACAAGTAAGTGATGACTGTTGGCGTGATGAAATTGCACACTATTCTCAGTTGAAACAAACTGAGAATAATATCCATCCTTTACTAAATGCTCAGAAGAACGTTTTCTTAATGATTTCAATGACAAGTCTTTCACTTTCATGGAACTTCTAGTGCATAAATGTGAGTCAGCTACATACTGTTCCGTAACACTGTTACGTAATAGTATGAATGCTTATAATATAACACTTGTCTGTAACAGTTCATTCACTGCTACAAGTCGTTCTATTGCTTTTTGGAATCTTCTCTTAAAATATAAATAAAAAACATCAAAGAAACAGTCAAGAAGAACCATCAGTCAAGATGTCTCTGTTAATTGTAGAGCCACTACAGACAGCTGTCCTTAAGTCAGTTGTTGGTACATCTTTAGCTTCAGTTTCAAAAAGAGTTCATTGTTCACTGTCAGCTGTTACTTCCTAATTGGATTTTGAAGAACCGGTCTTTAACTGGGTGAAAAAAGTGTTGAGCTGTTCAAAAAATACTAGTTCTGCAACCAAATAAATTATTAATGAAAGTATTGTATAACATTTCACCTATCATGAAAACCGATTTATTTATCTTTCCCAACGGATTGTTCGTGAACAAAACTTTGGACAGCCAACTAATTAACGCTTATACACGAAACTGACAAAATTTCATGCGAGGTATATGGTATTCACAATGTGGCTTGAATTAATTAAGTGAATCTGAAATGAAAAAAGGGACAAGTGGCATAAGCGTTATGTTAATACTATGTGAACTCAATTAACTAAATTAACTTTTTGGGTATGGTGTTTAAATATGGGTTAATGTGTTTGGGACACTTAGAAATTTAAAAAATTGGATTTACCTACAGAGGAAATCATTAAAAGGTATGAGACCGATCTTCTCTTTGACGATACAAAATTTAAAGAATTCAGTATTTGACCATTTAGTTCTTATGAGAATATCAAAGGCAAGAATTTCAGCAAGTACGAAAACATACGTACAAGATTTTCGTTTCTATTTTGACATCCCTGTATAACTTGCTAACAAAATTTGGATCAAAAAAATGTTGATGATTCCAGAGATTTAGGTTGCTTTTGCTTCATTAAACTGCATACACAGCTTGTCTCCTACGTAACCGAGTTGTGTATCTATTGGTATTTACTAGATCCCGATACTAGATACCGTTATCTTGGATATAGTGCGGTATCCAGAAAAACAAAAACAACGAAATTTGAATTAATCAGGCAAAAACATAATTTCTAAAGCAATACGTAGTATTTATTTTGAGACATATTTACTAGGATTGTGATGTAAATGAGACCAAAATGAATATTCGGTTAGATATCGCAGTTCACCAAGATTATTACATAATCATTGAGTTAAATGAGTCTCCAAGAGCTTTGATTTTTATCGTCAGCGTACCTTCTAAATGTTTCCCTGTTTTAATACAAAACCTGAACAATATCCATTAGAAAAACCTTTAACATCAAAAATAACGCCAGATTATTATGACGTGTTAACTGCTTGTTTCTTACCACCATTAAATACTACGGCCCGGCTTTAATTTCGCGCAAAAACGGAAACAAGGGTTGTAACAAGGCGGCGAATGAGTAAAAAATGTTTCCGGAGGCAAAAGGTCTGATATAGTAGGTGGAAAGTTCAGTCGGAAGTTGGGCCATTTAACAATAGGCAAAAACTACTTTAACGAATTTGACTCATTAATTTGCTTACAGCTGAAAGTACTCTTAATCTTGAAATGTATGATGGACATTTGTTACCAAACATTTTAACCACAAACTGCTTGACGCAATTTTGGAAAAGAAATTACTTTTCATAAAGAAATTTTAATGGAAAGTCTGTCTCCTCCAAAGCAGATTATAACTTTTTTATGGGCGGTCATTGATGATTTATGAAGTTGAAAAATTCCCACTTCACCTCTCGGTTTTTCGAATTAAAATTTAATTCAAAATGGATAAACCGTCTTATAACTCGAACACAGTCTATTTCCTGAAGAGATAATTCCAGAAGAATATGTCATTTCTTCCGAGCCTCCAAAGAAATGTGGTAAAAAGAAAAGTAAGGAAAATCCGATCTGGGTCAAATTATAATTGGATTTCGCTTCCACAAAAAAGTTTTATTCACTCTGAATAAGGGCAAAAGATTTAAATTCATATGTTTAAAACACAAAAGAAATGTATTTTAACTTTCCCTATAGCTCTCAATCCAGTTAAGGTAGAGATGCCTTTTTTATTTTTACCTAAAGAGATTAGGGCAATTAAATGTTCCCCTCTTTGCGTTCTTTTCGATTTCAGCTTTTTGATGTATAAAAATAAGATAATCCCATTGTATAGCTTACGTAAACTCTTTTTTATACAGTCCTTCACAACTTTCACTTGATAATATAATATACAAAATCCGCTGTAAATTGCTTATTTTCCCTATCAATTTACAGTAAAGTAGCAGATTAATACGCATAATTAAAGTTTAAAATTTACATATATATTCAGCGGAAGGTAGTTTGCCAAGTTCTTAATCCCTGTCCCAAAGCTAGTTAAATTTATATTAAAGGTACAAAGGTTCCTCACATTCTTGTGCGCGGGGCTTATAAACTGTATAAGTATCATAGATACCAGTATATTTCATAATAGATTGTTTAATATGTTCCCTCATAGACATATCTTAGTTGGGGGATGTTTTGCCCCCGTATTAACCCCCGTATTATTAACAAAAAAGAAGCAGAATTGGGGTCAAATCTGAAATAAAACTTTTCCTCTCTTTTGGTCTTTTCTTGAGATTAATAAGGTATAATAACTTTAACGCCCTCCACCATCATCGATCTCTCGCCACGCCTGGTAATTCAGCGTTGTTATCCCAAATATCAGAAAAAGACTGAAATTGAAAACAGCTATATTTCTCTCAGCTTCCGCCATCCTTAATCCATTTTTTATTTGTCGCACGCTATTTCTCGTTTTGCTTTCGAGTTCTCGTCGAGCCGTTTTCTAGTTAATGACATCGGGAGACTAGAAGACGAGGGAGCATTGCTTTTATTAATGAATTGTTGTTTTTTTTTAAGTTAGATCTTACTCGAGAAGGTCATTTATTGTCTATGAGATTATATTTATTGCCCTTCAGGAAAACTAGGAACATGGAAGAAAAAAAGAGTGGATGTATTTGCAACCTTTGATCTTTGATCCGGAGCATCTTTTTTCGAAAGAATACGTTACATAAAATGTATGTTTTAAGTCGCCGATTAGTTCAGGTTATGCGGTAAATTTTGATAATTTCAATAAATGTGCTAAAAAGCTCAACTAGCAAAATCAGTTGATGGGGCAATTTGTTTAGTTAAATTCAGTAAATATTTTTAAATTTAATTAAAATTGAAGTTCAATATAAAAAAATAATAGGAAGTAATAAAATATTTATTTTATTGCTTTCGATTATTAATTTATGGAACCGATATATTTAGAATCGAATTGCATGACGACACTCTGTAAATTCCTGGTGCGGACAAAAGACTTTGTTTGTTGTTGGCTGATTTTACGCTCTGACGGATTGTTCGAGAAAGTATAAAAACAGTGTTGACGTTATGCTTTTTCAGTACCCTACCGATCCAATCTCTGACTTTTTGCCCTGTTAACTGAAAAGAGATGATTTTTTTTGCATTCCATATATGTACGGCAGACAAGTCCAATCCCGTTTTCCTCCTCAGTCTTCTTCTATTTCTTGTCGATGATTTTCACTGTTTTTTGGGCTATTGAACTCTTACCTGCTATATCCGTTCCAACCAAAAAGTGTGATCTTCATATTGTGAAAGAATTCCTTTGGATGCCCAACTCCTATTTAACCAAGTCTGGATCTGTTATCGTTTGGGAGATCTTCATGTTGGACATCCTAACGCACTTTATATACTTGACTGTAGCAATTCTGTGAAGTATGCTTGAAGTTTCCTAGATTGGCCTTCCTGCAACGCTGATGTTGAGTCTCAATGGTACTTCTAGTTTATAGATTGTTTTGTCAGTGGATAAGAAAAACGACAACTAGAAAGGCCAACCAATAAGGTAATGAAAAACGTGAACCCCTTTCACCAAGACTCTATGGATTGCCCAAAATTGAACGCATTTCATTCAGATGTTACACTCTCTAACTCTATTGCCGGGAGACTGATTGAAAAAGGAAGGAGGCTCAAAACTGCCTTTGCCACGTATAGGCCTCACGGGTCCGTCACGTGCCGCCCAAATGGAGTTACAGTAATCCCGTCGACTTGATCAAGGGAACAAGTCTACAGGGTGAAAAATATCTTCTGGAGGCATTCTTGTTAGTTTCGATGTTTTTTTATTAGTCTAGCAGATTTTCGGTTGTGGTTTTATTCAGTATGCCTTTTAAGTGGGATTATTTGTGCGTCAATTTTAGTTACGAAAAGGGTATTTTTTAGATAGTGATGTCTTCGTGTACAGTGGCTACAAGATGAAGACGTCCAGCATGAGGATCTCGTAAACGATAATAGATATATATTTGGTTAAATGAGAGAGAAGTTGTATAGTTTCACGGTGCTAATAGATCTTGAAAATTGTTTTGGGTTTTTCAGTTATTTTTCCTAAATTATGGGAAGAGATAGGTGAAAACCACTTTTCCATTTTAATTTTTTATAAACTTCAAACTCACAGTCTTGGTTTTATTCTATGGTCTTTCGTTAGTTAAGAATCATGAATTCAATAAAATAAATAAACGGCCATATTAAAAAGAATTAATATAGAGCCAAAATTTCGATTCTTCTCTAATTTCTCTGGATATAGTGGAATGCTGTACATAATTCCTTTTTAAAATTAGCATTAACTTTAACAAAACTGCTGACATATTGCTTTAGCAAAACCGTCTCAAACAAATTTGTTCTTTAGGAAACGTTTGGTGTTGGATATCTGGATGGTATATTATTATTAGTTTCCACACTACAAGAACAATCAATGTAAATTTGAGAATTTCGTTTACCGCCTGTTCTATACTGTGGCGATAAAGTTTCTGCCACGAAGTTTTTTGGCGATTAAATTTTTGTCATATGCTAACGAGTGAAAAATTGTACAAAGGTGTCAAAAATACGTAGCATTTGGTTTATGAAATTTTCCTCCGAATATAACTCCCCAGCAAACAGATTCCATCTGAGCCACGCGCGGTTAGGTCATGGCTTGCCGAAACTACCGTGATGCGGCCCCGTGGCGGCAACTTTCTACTTTGTGGTGGCATGTAGACTGGGCATGTCCGCTCGGCTTTTAGTCGGGTGCCCGCTTCTTGTGATAGTATGCCGAAAGATAACCGCTAGAAACTGGAAAGCCGAATAAATTAATCCAGTTCCCTGACACAGTGGGTAAATCACCTGTTTTCGTTTCAAAATCGAACACGTTCTGCTTTCGATTTAGAATCTGATGATTGTTTTTTTTTTAATAGTTTTAGGGTTGACCCACCCCTAGCCCTAAATAAAATTTACTAAAGTAGAAGAGGTACTAGGATTCAATAAAGTGTAGAGTCACATATTCATCTACTCATATACGTTACATTACTGAGATTCATGATGTTTCAGCCTTTATTAAGATTCTACTTTAAAACTGCTTCAGTTATTGAATGATTAGGAAACAACTTTGTACACATATCACTCTTTAGAATCTATCGATTCCCCTTCTATAAGCACCGACTTCGTCGTAGCACCGCTAGACGCTAAATTCTGGAAACTCGAATTGTTTATCCACAAGACAGAAATACTATTTTGTGATCAAAGTACACAAATAATAAAAATAAGAGCTGGAACACTCGATCGTCGGGCAAAAAGCAAAATGGCTATGCCCCAAGCGTCACCGCCTAGAACATATTACAACCTTTAAGGACTCGAATGTGTTAGGGCTTGTGTAGAGGACAGAATATTCGATAATTAATTTAAGCTATTAGTTCGATAAGTTGTATTCTTCATAAGCCTAGTATTAAATCTGTGACTAGTATGTAAGGAACCCGTGTGCTACGCCAATGAACATTACAAGTTTTTCTTGCCACTTTGCCCGTATGACCAGATGTTGGTCCTCATTTCGTTTGATCTTAGACTAGCTATGTAATAAAACTCTCGCCGACCTTTTGTGCGTACTAGAATTTAGACACGTTCTCGATTCTGGTCCTAACCGCCCTCCAATAAAACCCAATTATATTGTTAAAGTTAGGCAAGTTACAAGAACAGATCTAGAAGAAGTGCCGATGATGACCTCCTGGTTTCTGGTACGCCTATGTACGCTTACCATTAACTTTAGTATTTAAGATTTTGCAAGAGGAAAAATCGCTATCTTCTTGTGTGTCTCCGTCGACTCTTAACTCCGTACTTTGCACGTTACTCGTACGCGATTACTTTACTCACGGTTCCTATACACGGTTAATTAGTATACTAGCTAACTTGTCACGAAAAGTTGTTACTCCTTTGCTAAATTACTCGAAATTGTTGGTGAACAATAAACATTAGTTACCGTTAAAAGGGGTTTTTGTTTTCTTCATTCGCACGAACACGGTGTCTCTGAGACCGCGAACTCAGGGTGGTCCTTCGCAAGCATTCAGTCCATTGCTAACTAGACGTATCAAGAATTAGGCCACGTCTAATCAACATCTTGGTATCACGAATCACGAAAAAACAGAATGTGACCTTAAAAAGTTTGGCAAATATCTTTCACATTATACGAGGACCATCTGTCAGAATTCCCATGTCTCTTTAAAAGAAAATAAGGCCTGCACGTACAAAGTACATCTATAAGTGTTGGGAATTTAAAAGCCATTTCGCTAAACCATTTGGAATTTACAACTTTTGAAAATGTTAAGCGTATCATATCTCAAACTTCAATACATTGATACAAGAAGACACAGGTGAAAATTGGAATAATTTATGCCACATAAGACATATTTAGCATTTTAGGAGATATCCCGAAGTCGCCACATTTTTTAAATTCTTGTATACTCTTACATACTACTATAACTTGCATCCCTCCACCAATACTTTCACGAACGGCGGGCTCATATCTTTTTTTCATATTGAAATTCCAAATTATTCTATTTACCTACAATCCAAAATTAAATTTTCTTCCTGAACTATAACCAATACCTGTAGTCCCCGAAAAAATATTGTAAGTAATTCGTGTATCAATGGGCAGTTGGTAATCTCGACCGAATTAAACCGTTTCGATTATTAACCACTCCCCCTAATACACTTATTGATTAAATAACCATTATCTTATGCAGTCGTAAATCTCCAGTAGAAAGCCACAAATAATCTTTGTCTGGTTGAAGTTGAAGCTTCCTCCTCTACGGCGTTCTCGGTGGGGTCCACGATAAGGAATTTCAATTAGATCGGACTCAAAGTTTTAATAGTCTGTGGGATAAAGACCATAAAATAGGATCAGTCGAACACTGATAAAATTTAGGTTGAAGCAACTTTATTTTGAAACTGAAGTGCAATTTCCTGTTATCATATGAAAACGTAATATTAGTTGGTCGCTGAAGATTTTCACAATTATTATTCACTTCATGAGTTCCCGAGACGAATATTTTTCATTTTTCTGTGTTATGTAGGCTTTAAAATCCGGAAACGCTTTTCTATTTACATAGAACCTCAACAAAGTTTAACATAAACTATTAACCACCACTGAAACCGACTACTAAATATTCCCAAACGTATAATTTAAGTGGAGCTTAAAGCGCCAAGAGAATTTAAAACAGGAACAGCTCAAATGTGTGAAAAAAACGGAGCTTTCAAGTTTTCAAATTAACGCTACAAATTAATTTCGTGATCGTTAATTATAAATATCTGCACTTTTAATGGTTTGGTCTTGACAGTTTCTAATAGGCAACCCTCTGTATTTAAGTATTAACGTAGAATTAATTATATGACTCTGGAACTTTGTGTAGAATATTGACATTTGTCGAGGCTTGTTGTGCATGAGATAATCCGGCGTGTAATCAGATTGCTGACAATCAGGATACAGTCCTCGTCCCCAACTTTGGACGAGTTCATTGCAGGAAACCTTCCTTCGGGAAACAAAACAAAATGAGCACTATCAACAATATCATCTATCATCATTTCTGCAATAAACTGGCTGGTTCGGAAGGCATGTTTCACTCTGGCCTGAGACAAGAAAAACCCTAAAAGACAGCGTAGACTTATTTGCCAATAAATTACGTAAAAACTACAAAGCAATATTTTAAAGTCTTGTTTACTAGTCTATGCGGAATCCGCTTCCCCTCATTGACTTTTTGGAACGAATAAATCTTAGGGGAACAGAAAGAGTGAGTCAGGTCAGCATTGTGTGGAAAGGAATTTAGATTCCCAATGAAGTAAAAGAAAAAGTTGGATTGAACTTTCTTATTTTTTGCGCCACGTATCGGTACGTTCTGGAATTGTAACTGCGGAAGTACTGTTGAATCATTGTAAGGCAGTCTGCGTGCATAGAGTGTGTAACGTTTCCTAACCATCCTAAGAAGGAAATTGGTAGGATACTAAAACAAATTTACTTTTCTGCATGTTCTGCAGCCACGATCCTACGTAGTGGTTCTGTAGTTTATGCAATATGAAAATGTAAAGCATGGAAATTGCGAAGACGGTAACAGACCTCAACTTGGTTAAAAGGGATAAGAAGTTGCGCATTCAAGGGAGAAGTTTTACGGTTCAAAATAATATATAAAACTATTTTTGGGTTTTCAGTTATTTCGAAATTCGAAAAATAAATTTTCGAATTTCTTTCTTCTGTTTTTCCATGTTATGATGAGATATGGGTGGAAACTATAACCCCTAGTTTTCATTTATATCTTGGTAGTTCTAATGTTCACTTATCTCTTCCATAACTTGAGAGACAATAAATTCCTTATGTTTATCTTATGCCCATTAAATGGTTTTAAATAATGTTAAACATTAAACGCAATTTTGTTAGTTTACGTTTCGGGTCACGTTATAGTTCTTTTTTTACTATTCATTTGGCGTATCTCAACGCTATCCAGGCAAAACATTTTCATTTCTTAGTTCATTTCATTTCCCCTTATTTTATTTGAGGATAAAGTCAGATGGGAACAATCCACCCCTTAAAAAGGGACGTAACTAATACACAACATTCTAACTAAAAGACGCTTTAGGAATTAAAGGAGCAGAACTGAAATAGTTTGGTTTTCTTGCAGCAACATTCCTGTTTTTCTGTGTCCTTTAAAGTCAATAATATGTATCTCGGAATAAACAAGAAATGTTCCTTATACCATTTTCCATTTAGTAAGAGACATAATATCACTTAGAGCTCTTAAAAGGGCTGTAACAAGCAGAACTGAAGGTGTTATTTTCAGTAGCATAATTCGCTAAAAGATAGTTTCTTACGAAAGAAGACAAGTCCTGTTATTACCATCGTACTTTCTAAAACTTTATTTTCTTGTTACGGGCAGGAAAATGGGATAATGTGGTGTATGAATAAAGAGGCACAAGACTAAATGAGATATGGTCCTACGTCACATAAAACGTATGTGACCTGGGATTTAACAGAAGAAAGAATGAAGTGTCCTGGATAATGGAAAGATCAAAAATAAAAAATGGGTTTCAGAGATTCGGTATTAATCTTTTTTGGGTTCGTTTATTTGAAAGGACATAGCTAAACCCTGCAAATGAAATGTGTTAGCCAATAAACAGGATCGACAAACCTGGAAGAAGTTTTCCAATATAAGACATATGAGGGTTAAACTCCTACAAATTTAAAGTTTTAACAGCCGAGCCCTCAACAGCTCCCGGTTTAGCTCGGTGGGTTCCTGATAAGGAATTTCAATTATTCCGGGGTTAAAGTTTCGAGTAAAAGAATTACGAAACTTTCTGATGTTCGATCGAAACAGTGGGTGTATAATTTAGCTGATAGGGAATTAACTTCAACATTAGTTACTGTTTAAAGAACTCATCAATTTTGCTCTTCAAGATATTATGAAAAGTCATGGCCGTGCAGGACGAATCAATCCATACACTTATTGCATATTTTAAACTTGCCATGACACTAACAGGGTTTTTATGACATTGAGAATGTTTTAAGTCCATATTCGAACTATGACTTTTGAAAAGTTAACTTAAGAGATAGTTCAGTATCAATATAAAGTTAGTTCCAAACTGGTGATAGATCTGCTGGGATATTGAAGTCTGTATAGAAGAGATACGAAGTTGGAAATGCATCAAATTATTAATGTACTCTTAACTTTAACATCAAACTAGTTTTGTGTCTGACCAATACTTAGCTTACATTTAAACGTTTCTGTGGAAATTAGCTGGAATTTAAAATTAACAGGATATTAGGAATTTGCCCCCAAGGGCTGATAGCTTATTAATGTACTGTACACTCAGGTAAATCAAACCGTCACTCATGCACATGTTATGGAAATTTTTCTTGGCAACCATTATGTTATCTCGTACAAATTCCTGATGGCTCCACAAACAGTGATCAGTGTCCGGTAATGAATAACTAAATTATCACTTGGATTTCTAAAATTTTTATGACTTAACTCAAATCCTGCCACTCTGGATATGCCCACGAAAGTGATTTCCTCGGTGGAAATGAAGTTTTTCTTTGTGATCTACGATATTTAAACCCGATTTAATTAAATTAGTAATCGTCTAACGCATTTCAGATTTAGAACACATGTCTCGAATACGTAAAGGCGCTTATCTTTACTGAGTTTCAAGAAAACAGAAGCTTGTTCGCAGTGCCTCCCAGTTCAACCGCAAAGTTTACATTAATTTAAATGTACTTACTTAAAGCAAAGAACGTGACCGCTAAATGCTACAACACACCAATCTCAAAGGACGCTAGTTAGGCAAATGGATACCTCGATTGGCCTCGAATATAAATCTTCACTAATTGTAAGAGAATTTCCCCAATTGGGGCCTGTGGGGCAAGAAGTAATTTGTTTCAATGTTCCTAATTTGAATCAGTCGCCTTATTCACGACGATCTGATTGGCATGAATAATGACTATTTGCCTTTTTGAAACCGTTTATCAATCGAAAAAGACTGCTTTGAGATCTCTCCATCATTATTTTGTTTCCTAATATACTCCTCTGGAGTTGGAGGACTCAACTGGCCGAGTTCATTGCACGTAGGTGATGTTTGTTTTTAAAACGACTGCCGAAATAAAAGTTTTCGACATAAAAGGAGCTGAAATTCCATTGGAAATATGGTATTGCCTGCTTGCGTGCATTTCCCCTCGATTAAGCAAATGTGTTTCGCTTGTGGATTGAAATTACGTCTGTTATAAAGCGAATCGCACGGATCGGAGAGCAGGATCCAGAGGTACGGACGGCCTGTTTTAATTTATTCCGAATCATATGTTTTTAGTGGAAGGTAGGTTGGATACTCCTCGTCTGTAAAAAACCCGCTGTTTTCTATTAAATCGTGCGTACAATGTTCATTCGAATGGAGGTCATATTTCTCATAAATTACGGCGGGAATAACGAACATCGATCCCCCAAGAGGACTAACAAAACATGCAAAATCAAACATAGGTTCCCTGGTGTGGGATCTCGCTTTCAACAACCAGACCATAAATTACCCTGAAAGTGTCTCTCGACACCCAGCGACAATATCTCGTCCTAATTCATAGTTCGCATTTGAACTGAACACAGAATCTCGCTTATCATAACATACATTGCCGTATCGTGGGATACAAAGACGCTTAAAATGCATGGAAGCTCCTACTTGATACGGCCGGGGATTTTGGGCAACTCATACGTGCGTGGGAACTGAATTAAATATGTATCTGATGGTACATTTTTTAATATGTAATCTTGAGGCAGCTACAAAGAACTCATATTGTGTAACGTTATACATTAAATTCGTATCGCTATAGAGGTTTGTGAGCTCAAAATTCGAATATTTTCAATATTAGAATCGATGTTTATTTCCAAATATCACTAAAAGGGTCTAGGAAAACTAGTTCTGATACAGGTGCGAAAATTACTCGCCGGGTAAGAGCAAAGTTGCGAAATATGCATAGTACACGTGCATCTGCATCAGCAATTACTCGCCAGTATTTGAAAGATTTAAAAACTCGTTCACCGAACGAGATGCATTGTTTAAGAAAAGCTTTTTTATAAATGAAAGAAATTTATTTCGTCACATTTGTCCTACGCTCACCGATAATTTATTGCATATCCACACTCTAATATAATATAGATTTGCCTTGAAAAGTTCAAGCCGACTAAGACATGTTGGCAGTTGTTACCCCCTCTGATGTTATAGATATGATGCATTGAAATGATTAAAAACGAGTTAATTTTTGCAAATTTTAGCAATTCATACATAAAAAGGCACGATATGGCAACATCATTGTTCTTGCAGAAATGAATACACGTTCCACGATACTGTAAGTTAAATTTTATGCAAATAGTTCTTTTTTGTCAAAAACTAGCCCATGCAAATAATGTACCCTCAGGCAATACCATACAGAATTTTAAGCTACTGAAACCAGTTCTATCTATGCTTGTCAAATAAAAATATTCCTTGTGCCCGTACTCGTTATGTGTCTGAATGGAAAATTTATTTTCGGCGAAAAATAGCTTAAGTTTGAAATTTTCAGCGTTTACGCAGAAGTAGGTACAATGAATATGAAGTAAGTAATAAAATTACAAAATGGAAATTTGCAAACAAATCTGCATTGCAGCAATCCCGTAAATAGAGAGTGAAATTGAACATAAATAGCCACAAAATAATGCCGGGACAGAACAAATTAAGCAAAAAACGAGATTTGATATTGAAATTTGAGCCTGCGTCAACGTATGGAACGCGTGGACAAAAAAATTATTTATTTTTAAATTGAGTGACTAAAAAATCACTTTTTTACAGGTAGGTAGGCTATCCTTTCAAGTGGAATGGGCTTCCCTACTGGTGTTGATCTACATTCTTTTCCTATGATTTTATGGAGAAATACTCAAAGTTTAAGAGATTCTATTAATCCCAATGTTTAGCAGCATGGTATATTCCTGCGTTAGGAGACAAAGATACAAGGTCAAATATGTTTTGATGGCAATTAAAAAAACTTCAAGTAGTCGTTGAATTATCAGAGGCATGTCCGGGAACGTTTATGTATTTACCTGTTGTTAGTCGGATGTTTGATGATAAAAAGGAAATGGCTCAATCAACGTTTACGGTTGACCACCTAGCGCGAGGTTAATATCACTTAAAAAAAAAACGTTATAACTTTACTGCAAGTCCAATGTTGTAGTTTCCAATTTCCTTTGTCGACTATTCTACTTGTACCCATTTCAAACAATTTGTTTGGTTTCTACCTCCACAATACAGTTCAAACACTCATAGTAAAAAATTAACAGCCTCGAAATACCACCGTCAAGGTAAAACACACACATAGCAGCCATGTAGCACTGAAATGCCTTTTACACATAATTAAATTTACCCGGGCGAGTTAATTACTTCACCGTTTAATTAAAACTGTATCTGAAGTGCGCTCCGTTTAAGGAGTTTATAAAAGGGGAAACCCAAAATGGAAGGAAAACAAAGAACCAAGCTTTAAGGCTTTGATGCTATTATTTCATGTTTACATGGATTTTTTACAATCAGTCGACAACACACCTAAGAAATGAACAAGCCTCTTATCGACGTAAATCTTCTTGAAGTTGGAACTATTCAGTTTCTTGAAGTTACCGTAATGAGAGTTGTTATTTAAAAGCTTTTTATGAAAAGCAGGTATTCCTCACCATCTGATTTACCCTGCTGATTTCCCTAACAACTGTGGAAACTCCAAAGAAAAAGAAGAAAATTTTACGTGCAATTTAACTTAATCCGTAATTTTTGCGGATTTATGTCACGAGCAATTTGAAACTCAGTTTAAAGTGTTGAAGTACGAACAAGATAAGAACTAACGTTAGCATATATTCAGCAGAATGGTTCGATGAAGTCTCTCAAATGTATAAATCAACCACTCGATTTCGTTTGAAGATAATATGGGTAATGTGACAAATTTTCTCGAGGATCTAATGTTAGTTCGAGGATTTATCATCTGGCGTTTTCATCGAGGACCTTTACCGTATTTACGAACAGGGCTTATAATAAAACTGAATATAAACCTTTACTTAGACAAAGTTACTTTTCTCTCTTTGGAGATAAATTAGCTAGAGAAAAGTTTAGTTACATTGAAAACACTAACAGTTTCCAGTTTAAACTTCTCAAAAGTTAAAGCTTAGATTTTAGAAGTTCGCTAGGGTCGAAAAACGGAGTTAATAGAAAAGTCGCTAATAAATTTAAGTTATTTTAGTATCTACTTACTTTTAATTGCATGAAGAGATGCCTAATATAAAGTAGCTTCTCTTCATCTGATCGAAAAAAGAAAACAAGTCCTGGGGGTGAGTTTCATTAGTGGTTGAGCGAAAGTGAATCATTATATTTCATTTTCTAGTTGCTGAGTTTGTATTAGAAGGGAGATGTCACTCTAGATTTGAGGAAATATTATTCGGAGATGGGTCTCTATTATCAGACTGTTTGTTAATTGCATTTTGCTCCAGAGTTAATTTTTGGAATGTTTATAAAGTAAGCAGATCCCATCTCGTCACGTAAACGAAATTTTGATTAAATATCGACGATCAATGTATCTTAAGGGTTTCTACATATTCGCCATGTGAAAACTGCCCGATTTCTGATTTTTACTCTTCATTTGGGTAGAAAGTGAACGCGTGAAATATGCTCTCTACGAGGGAACGTATGCGATTTCCACCTAGGTGGAAAGTCGTCAAGAAAATTTGCATAACATTTTAAAAAATGTATTCATCTTCTTCAAGATGGTATCTTTTTGCACTCCTCGTAGCTCATGAATTGATACTACCTTGAATTGACATGAAAAGCTGTAAATATTTAAATACGAGGAGCATAAAAATATACAAATTTGAAGAAGATGCATTTATATTTGTTTTGTATTCATTATTCGGACGTTTTGCAATTTATTCCTTGCCTAATCGATTGTATTAGCTTAAATGTAGAATTGCTAAAGCAACGTTTGCCAAGTTCCATGTAATTTAATTCTAGTAGAACAGAGGCTCGCATGGGTCTATACTTTTAACATACGAAATGCTACGTTGCATGTTGAAAAAATAATGCGCTGTAGATATAAACCGCTAGAGGCTTGTGGCTTTCGACTATTTATGACAAGACTCAGCATGTTTTATTTTACTGTTTCCTCCTCGTTTCATGAAACAATTCCCAAAACCCTCCCTCTTTAATGAGAGGAGGTGAATTAGAATTGTGTCCACTTGGTTTCGCGAAGCGCTACTTATAATACAACCATCATAATGATGATTGAATCACATGCAATAATCGCAAAGACCTTGGGAAAAAAAAACGGTTAACAGTTATTTGGAAAAAGTGGCGGAAAAGTGGGCTTTTAATAAGCAAATCTCTATCTTTTTCAATTAGACATTTTTAAAAATAATTTTGTTTCACACATATATTATTATTGACAAAATTTTCGAATAGAGAGGGCAATAACTGGCACCGACGTATATTTGCAAATTAATGTGCTTCATCAGATACCATGACAAATATGAACGAAAAAGTCTTAGGAACCTGAAATTTCTTTCGTCTTTAACGCCGAATCCCTGAACCCCTTTGGAAACGTGAAAACTAATAAATCCATTACCGAAGGGCTGTTATGCAGTAACCTCTACGTAAACAACTTTTCTATGAGAATCGCTATCTTTTCGACAAAAGTTTTATGTTGAAGCCTCAGTGAAACCATAACCTGTGAATCACTGTCTGAACTTGTAGATTATGAATGTTACCGTAAACGATCACAAAAGATGAATAACCCAAGGATACAAAAATCTCCCTGATATTTAACTTTCCTTGAAAAGATTAAACAATTTGGCTATAATCGATTTTTTCAGCTTGAAAATCTCTCTGTTTGCCTTCTGGCTGGAAGAATTTAAGAAAGCGGGGTTGTTGCCGAAGAAAACATCCAAGGGTTTATTATAGAAATACGGTTTATAAATAAGAATGTTTTCACAGACGTGGGATTTGGATGAAATGGATATCAGATATGCATGGAGCGATTTTAAGGAAATCTTGTCGCACCTGGGCTTATGGATATTGATTTTGGGTATTTCTATTTGACACATAAGTTGAGTTTGAGTTAAAACAATATTTGTTTCGTGGCCTGAAACATGTATAATTCCAAAGCGTGGTATTTTTGTATTGTGAACATGTATATATTTTTGTATGTGTTCATTTTTACTTCGATTTTCGGGATATTAGTTAATAAATAAAATCTCTATGAATATCAATTTTGTTATTCTTAATCAAAGCATATATTCCTAACGAATGATAGCAATATGGTGCCCAATTCAATAATATCAATTTGTTATGTTATTTTAATATTAAAAGCATTTTAGTGGAAAAAATTAATTCACGTAAAAATACACATTCTTCCTATATTGGTATTTTATATTATATTCCAGATATCCAATTAAAAATAAATATTTTTTATCCGAATACTCGACTAAAAGGGGTAAATGCGTTTTAAATAAATTGTAGAGTATTTATACAGCCAGCTATGTAAGGTACTTATTTTAGCAATTTTTTAAAATGTTCTTTTCGTTAAATAGATGTGAGTTACACGAAATTGTATTATCCCGCGTGCTTCATAGAGCGTTTTCATTCAGTTCTAGACACGCGTTAAAATTAGCGTCTTAAGACGAGTTAAAATTTTACGTAATAATAAGGCAATTCATAAAAAAATCTACTCATAAAAAAATCCACTCCTTTGCTAGTTGATTACAAATAACGGTAGGATGACCTATAGCAGATAATTATTTACCCCTTACTGGGAAATGAAAACAGGGCGATTAAGATTCTAATCCAATTAAAGCCTGAATCACCCCATATATTGTTTGATATAAAGATTTTACATCAGCAATAATTTTTAAATAGTAGTGCTTTTGTCCTATTTATTGTTTTAAGTTCGAACTATGGCGTATTTAAGGTTGATTAAGTGATGAGGAAGTGGTGCTCTACAGCACTAACTCTATAAGCGTATCGCTCTCACTCAAGAGCAACACAAATCGAAAGTAGCAACCGAAATGTCGAGAGCCAGATTTGCCCTTATTTATTGGATCGTCGAGATGGGTCTCAAGCAAAAAAAGGGGTTTGGATTTGTTAAATAACTTTTATCTTAAAGGCCGGTCTCTAAATTGCTACATTTAGGGATGGCCAAATACCTATAAAAGCGGGTTCTGCTTTTTATCGGTTTTGAGAATATTGTTTTGCAGTCGTTTAAAATGGTTTTACTTTTAATATTGTTATCCGAATGTTCTCCAATTTAAACGGGAAATTGCTATAGTTACGAACAGGTTAATCAGTATAGAGTTGGGCAATTAGCATCCAGGCTAGATAATATTTGTCCCGGGGGAAGTGCATCTAGACCGGCTAATTAGAATTGTCCAACTTGTTTAATTTAAGCAAGTTAATGACCTGGGGAACTCTACGAAATTCGAATCACTCAGAAACCCCTAAATACTAATCGTGTGTCCCCAATTTGCATTTCCCGACATTATCTAAACAGGTATGAAGGGTCATTGTTGCCCTTTAACATAACAGACCGTCTGGCGGGTTGAAGCCTTAGTTTTAGCTAAAATAATAACATAATTATTTCCGGGGAATACCTAAAAGCAATTTAGAGCCAGTACCAAGCGGAGTAATTTTGCCTCGACTCAATAATTTAATAATTTTGTAGAGCTTGCTCAACCCTTGCTTTGATTGCCGGCCTTTTAAAGTAAATATAATTTAAAACCGACCTTTAGCTCAGGTTTAATAAATGTTGTGATTAAAGAGGCTTGGAATTCTCCTCTAGTAAACAATAGGTAAGCATAAAAGATTTATAAAGAGCAGACTTATTAATATTAGCGAAAATTCTCTGCAATAAGAGTGGTTGCTCTTGTTTATTAACTCCTTTATTAGAAAGCAGTTAAAATGCTAATAAGTAGTAAGTAAAATAACAAAATGGAAATTGAAACCAAATCTGCTTTATCTGCTTTTGCAACTTCTAATTCAATAGTACAACAAGTACGCCAGTTTATTTCACGAAAAATATTTCTTGCGCCCACGCTATTTCGAATCTGAATGTAGGATTTTGATACTTCATTAAAAAGAAAATGTTGTGGTCTTTTCAAGCATGAAAACATATCCCATGCGTTTGTACACTTTCGGTTAAATAAAAATATAAAAAAATTCTATGAAACAGCAATGTACCTTTTTTCGTTTTTTGCGCCATCCAGTATAGGTGTTTCAGATTTGCTCACTTGTTAAGTTTACGGAGTTTCCCTAGTTTACTTTTTAAAAGCAAAAAGGACCATCTCAAATATAACGACAGGAATAGATGATAGAGATGGCATGCAAACTAGGATTAAGGTCGTTTTCTTTGTCACTTAAAAATAGTCTTCACCTCACTGACGCACATTTTATGACATTTCGCATCCCAAATTCTACACACTCACCTTATGGTGCTCGAGAGTAAACCATTCAATCAGGTAAAATAAATCAAAAGCGTTTGGATCTGGTTAGTTGAAGATTTATATTACCAACAAACCGATAGTACTAATAGAAACTTTTTTAAAAATTTAGAATGATCCTCTTATCTCCCATATAGAGGATGCACTCAATTTACACTCAACATCGGAATTGCGAAAGCTTTACTTTCTCTAACACCGATTCGCCAAGTTTTTGAACTCCCGTTTATATCTCTCCACTTATATTAACTTTGAAAAATATTCATTTACAACGAACTTCAACTCATTTCCATCCACTAATCCACTCATTTTCATTCTTTTTTTAGTCCCGGTTGTCGGTTAAGCTCAATATTGTTTATTGGTGGAACGGAGTTGAGCAAAGTTTCGATTGAGTCATTACATAACTGAAGAATAAAATACAATCTTAATTGATTTCGTGCTGGTCGTTTATTACTCCAGATGTTTTGTGTATGTGGAATCAGCTGCATTCTACCTATAAAATAAATTAAAGTTTCATTGTGAGTATGTCCCCAATTGTGTAATCGCACCACGTAATTTTACAGCACAAGTAGTATAGTATTTCTCATCCATTTGGTCAATATCTATTTTCCGAGTTCGCATGTATAGTTATTATTTATATTGTTTAGAGCCAACACTGAAATTAATCGACTTTCATAAAGCTATTATATCTAGCAATTTGAAACTCCCAGGCTATGATTACTGGAAGTTTACGAGCAATAAATATTCCGGGAATATACCAAATAAAGTTTATAGCGAATCGTTCTAATTCCGTTTAATTGATTTTGAAAGAGGATGCGTAAATAACGTGTTAAGCAATTTATCAACCTAGGTCGCACAGCAGCTGTAGCCGTTTCGTAATTGGCTTGGGTTGTAAACTGTTCTTCTGGGGGTGGCCCTAAATGATTAATTCATTACCAAGAAATCTATCTACATTTTAGACGGTTCACGATGGTTTGAATTCTGCATTAAAATGGTCTTAATGTGCATTTTAATTAAAACAGTAAAGACTGCAACAAAATTCCAGGCTAATTAACTAAAAGGCATTATAAGCTGCCCAACTCTGGAACAATCATCGCTATAGAGACCAAGAGATGGAGGCGCTTTTATAGCCACAGAAGTGGGACACAGCTATTATGGTAGCGGTTTTGTTTCTCATGGTTTTGAGTCTGGGATATTATATTTTGAATAATGCATTGCAGCAGCTTCTGTCATGGTTTAGCCGCTTGCATAATTAGAGTATTTTTTTACGTAGAAACCTGTTGATACGACACAATCATGTGTGTAAATAATACGGAAATCTACATGTATGACATGACGCTTACGTACGGATATTATAATGCTAACAACTTTAAAGCATCAATGCAAACACAAACGAAGACAAAACGAATTTAAATATCGATTTTAAATGTACACACTTTTCCGAAAGTTTCATGGCCCCGACAACTGCCCTTTCCTAAGTACGGGATTGACAAACATACAGGATGCTAAAATTTCAGGTTTACTTTCATTTTTTCATTGCAGTTCCTCCAATTTTTGAAATATTTAGTTCAAATTGGGGGCATTTCTCATAAGAGTCCACATCAGCTAGTCTATAAGGCCAATTCGAAAATATACTAGGCGATATGCTTTGTGAGGAGTTAGGCCTGTACCGCCCCAGATTTTTTCATGGTAAATTTAACGCCCTGGAGGTTCGTTAATATGAGTTTTTCGAATAGTGTTTTTACAAAGCCGCCTTATTTTGCAATTTTCTGTCGCCCGCTGAAAAGACGCCGGATAAAACTAAAGCACCCTGTATATGCGGGCATCATCGGGAATGATCTCGAATGTCCATTAATTTTGGAAGAAAGACTCGATGATGTTTTATATTGTTGGCTAAAAATTGATTAAGTGCGCACATAATACATAGACATAAATGTTTGTAACTTATGACATACCAGAGGACAAGGAATTGGTGTTTCCGTTGAGGTGAATGGAGGAGGATTTGTATTTGGGGAGATAATGGGAATTTATATCTTTATTATACGTACAATTTACATCCCAAACCAGGTAAAATGTCCTAATAAACAAATGTTCAGAAGTGATATATTGGATGACGACATTGCATGAGTGCGATATTTGAATAGAGTACATATTTTCTGCGAGAAATAGTTGAAGTTTAGAGTTTTTAGCGTGTACCGAGAAGTAAGTACAAAGTAATAAAATAACCAAATGGAAATTTGCAAGCGAATCTGTTTTGCGGCCGTTCCGTTGATGCAGTTGATTACTGCAGAGAGATAGTCAAATAATAGTTACGAAATAAAGCTGATGGTATGATGCAAATCAGCACATGGGAAAAATTAATAAACGAAAATTGACCGATTATCTTTGAACAGGGTAACTAAATGTGTGTGTGATACCTGCATAAAAATTTTTTATTCCTACTGAATCGTTCTTTGAAGTATTCGTATTATTATTTTGGAGGTAATCCATTCATAGAATTACAATCGAATATCAAAGATGACAATGCTGACACTAAAATGAAAGTAGGTATCAAGAGCACTCCAAATGGTAAAGAGCGGCGGTCCCAAGTTTCATCCATAAATTAAGGGGCTTCGGATCACTTCGCCGGGTAGGTATTAAATTCTAGATGGATTAATAACGTTTTTGTTCTTATCGATCGGCATAAATAGTCCCTGAACCTCCATACCTATTAATACAGGAACAGCACAATAATTAATAACTTTACAGACAAATATAGGGGTGTGTTTCACAGATTGTTTCACACTATGCGATTATTTATTGCTCAGTTTGGACCCGACTCTAAAATTTATCGAGTTTTATATAGAGAATGCACATGGTTACCCAAACTCTGAAGTTGTGGTTGCTTAGAGTTTATGAGCAATAAATATTCTGTGAGCATCGTTAAGAGTGATGTTGGATATTTGTGGGAAACAATAAATTAGATTTCTTGACCCGTGATTAATTACATCACTTCTTCGGGTATGGTTTCAATAGCTTTAGAGTCACTAACATAAAGAGTGATTTTTCTGAAATGCGCTCATAGTTCTAGACGTTTCCTACACAGCCCCATTCATTATTCTTCTAATATCTAATGACCGATCACCGTGACACGTCCTGTATATTTCTTAAAAATAACAAAAAGGTCCTTCTTGCGGGATATTAATCAACTTCAACCACAATATTATCCCAGCTCGGTAACCCATATTTTCTAAAACGCTTTAACTACATTTGTAGAAGAATAATAGCGTCGCACATGGAGGGAACACAGCAAAGTAATATTTATTTTAAAGCGCTTAGTGGGATGACAATGACATACTATCTTACTTTGAAACTACCTTCGTAGTATCGGGTACAAGTTTCTGCAGAACTGCATAATATGCAAAGTAATTTTGTTTCCGTAACTTTAATTAATTGCTATATAATTTTCTAGGGGGTGGATAACAGGTTAAATTTCATGTTAGTTTAATTGCAATCATGTACAGAGTTTTACATATTAAATTTCCACTCTTAACATTTGAAACAGCAACAACTGGAATTAACTGTTTTGCTTTCAAGCACTACCATTTCAGTTTCTTGGACTTTGTATGCTCTTGGATTCTGACTTATGTATATAAGCCGTGGGATGAAATTACTTCCTGACGTATCGTCTACAACTTTGGTGAAAATTAAATAAAGTGACGAACTCATGGATGAAGTGATTTTCTATGTCTATGAACGTTGACTGAAATGCTAAATGGAAACTCCTGTGTATTTATTCGTTTTTCTTTGGAAGGGGAGGGGGGGGGGGGGATTGGCGCACGTTTGTTAAGCTGTACATCTTTCTAGCCTTTTTCTTAATTCTCACAAGGTATCGTTAGAATTTCTGAAGGTTGTCTGTTCTCTTACAAAAAATTCGAGCAATCCGAGAGTGCATGTTCATTTAAAGCAGATTTTTTGTTCGTTCTAGCTTGCAATACATTTATGCACCGAAATATAAAACTAAAAATATTATACGATTGCCAAAAGCGATGATTTTTATATGCATTTCAAGCTTAGATGGCGTATGCAAATGCCCCCGCGAACTGACTACTTGAGAAAATGCGAGGTTATTTTCATGTAAAGATTCTACTAAAGTTAATCTGAGCTATGAAATATTATGTAGATCTAGTAGTCGAAGCTCTAGTTTAATGTTGTGTAAATATCTAGACCTGAGCGTAAACAATATTCCTCCATATATCCTTAAACAACGGACCTAATCCGGAATTGTTTGGCCAAGCGTCTGGAATGTAAATTTGTGGCGTACAATTTCATATTAGAGGGATTTTCTTAAGTAATTTGAATTTCGCAAAACCCGGGGCCATTACCTTAATTTACACAAGACGGACAACTCCACTAGCCGCCTTGCATTATCATATGCAAACTGTATAACAAAGTACGGTTTACGTTTTCATCCTCGGCCCTTTAGCAGACCGAGACTGATTAGCAAGAAAGAGTTAGGGGCTTGAATTTCGTCCATAAATTACTAAGGCTTAGATCACTTTATGAGGCTACTAGGCTAGCATGGTTTAATCTTTGGCAAATGAGTTTATGAAGTAGAAAACTGCTATAACAGTTACCGAGATTTTATTACAAGGATTTTATTTTTTATTTTATATTTCCCAATTTTTTATTATTTTATATTTTCTTCTAATTTTCTAGTATTCAATTTGTCTCTCCTCAATATTCGCCCTCAACCACTAAACAAGAACACATTTCCCCGAGTGCCCTGTATCCAAGTATTACTTCCTTTTTTCGTGTTTTTCAGATGCTGTCCATTACTCCAACTCCTAAATAGCTTTTCCTTCTAAATCTTCCTTATTAATCTGAACTAATGTACGTAATTTTATCGTGATTATAAATACATAACCAATTTCAACAACGTCCGATTTAGGAATTAAATTTCGGACTGTACCCATAGCTCGTGGGTCAGAATAGCTTACCTCGGTAATCCTGAGTTTATCCAATAAACTAACTTTACCGCTAACGTATTACACGTACGTTGTGAGCCTTGTTTGACAGTCGAGATGATGAGAGCCTTCCTGCTAATATCACCAAAAATTTCCTTCCTTAAAAACCGCATTCAGGGATTAACATCCGGAAAATAAATTCCATATGGAGTAAGCTTTCCTTCCAGGTAGCAAATTTTGTATTTCCGCCAAGATGGGCGTTACGGCGAAAAAGATAAATGCGGTCGTTGGTAAGGGATCGCCCTTACAGGGATATGGAAGCCGTGCGGAAAATGTGTTATGCATTTTTACTTTTCCAGATCGAGTCGAATTTGATGACGGATATAGAGGTGGAATAAAACGTTTATCCCTTATTTCCAGTAATATAAGTTTTTGAGGAATATACGTAATTCTAAGAATGTGCAGACAGTGTACGTAGTTGGAAAATAGAATAGTTTGCTTTCATCAGTGCCGAAAGTGTTCCTACAAATTGCATAATCTCTATGCTCCAAGTTATCTATTTAATTCTAATGAAAATAATAACTCTCTATGCTCCAGCAGCGACAAAATCACAACAAACAAATTCCCTTAGAATAACGAGGCATCTCAGATTCAGTCGTAGAACAAATGACAGGGGAGTATATTAAGCGAGAAATCGAGGGCAAAGATAAACATACCAAAAATGTCTGGGGAACCGGAGGTAATTCATATTCCATGTTTCTGAATATATTGCCCACACTTTGCTGCTGTCTGTAATTCTAATTAAATATCCTTGCGAATGATATTAAACTGTCGCATAAAATGCCCTTTTTCAACCCTCGGCATTTGTACTTGTTTTTGGGATTTGTCCAAATGACATATTTCACTTTTCCCGCCATACTTTTCATTAATTGAGGAGAAAATTTCCGGAAATTAGTAAAATTTACGTCCCTAAGTATTATATACATATATAGATCATTGTATCTACCATTAGTGAAAATCTCCATAGTGTAATTAATGTATCTTACAGTTCGACCCCTTTAATATCGAAATTTCTTTCGTTTCAGGCATTTGGAGCTTAAAAGATGTGGATTTGGATATTGAACCAAAGGTGGTGGAGTACGGAAAAGAAAGTACTTTGCGCTGCAGCTATGATTTAGAAAGTGAGCCACTTTACACGGTTAAATGGTACAGGGGTCAGTTTGAATTTTATCGCTACACTCCCAACGAATCTCCCTGCACCAAAATATTTAATGTGGAAGGATTGAATGTCGACGTAAGTACACACATTCCTTTAGGTAACACACAAAATGAAAATAATATCAACTAGAGGAAAGAGGAGGCAGTAAATTTATTCTAAGCAATTAGCATAACATATGCTTCTTAAATTTCTGGAACAAATCAATACCGACCACTTTACTTTTTCCACAATCAAGCGTAAATCACACTTTATCGCTTCCAAGAAAAAGCTTTAAATATTGATTCTAAGAGGCCTTTTATTTTTTAATTTTATCAATTCATTAGCACTAGCTGCAAAAGTAATGGCTGATGTGTAGGAAATTCGGTGGTTTGCCATGAATAATTATTTGCGTTTTAATTAATATATATGTTTTCACTTATTTGTGTCCAAACTATTAAATTTCATATTATTTTGAAATAAGTAAACGTTCCTACGTATGTCGTAAGTTTTTTTTTTTCACAAGAATGGAGATTACCAACGAAAGTGAAGCTAGATGGATTGTAAGTTCTAGCGTGTTCCAAGTCGTAGCCAGAAAAGTCTGGATAGAAGTACAGGGTTCTTATATTTATTTTTTATTATTTCATTATTATTTCTATTTTATTTCGATTTATTCATGTTTATGTCAGATGGGTGTATAAGTTTTTTTTTGCATTATCTCTTAGAGAATTCTGGGAAATTAACAGTACCTGGTCCACAACAACAATGTGTTAACTACATCAAATACAAAAGAACATAATAAATAATATGATTCACAAATTAGTAATTTTCCTACTTTTTGAACCTTAGTCTTTCGGTAAGTGGGGATTTAAATAATATATTCCCCACTATTTTCAAGATGAAGATCCCAACTGAAGATATCATGTTACAATAAAAGCGACTACCGAACAATAAATTAATCTATTCCTCTATTAGTTTGATCAGGTGAGAAGAGGACCTGAATAAACTGTTCCTTTTGTATCTGGCTTAAAAATAACTAAAAATCCAACACAATTACATAGAATTCTTATAATACATAGATGTGCTCAGCATTTTGCTTCATCCTAAGATATTGATTTCTGTTTTTGTCGTATTATCTTATTTATCACATTTGATGGCAAATTAATCAGTCATCACAAAAGTTTTCTATTTTAATTAAGTTCGGAGGAATACTCTAAATTAAAATGCTATCATGCTTGAATGAATGCTGCCTTCGAGAGGTAATAAATAAACATGACCGCGCTCAACCTCAGCGGATATTTTCATCTTTCCCATTTCCGTAGAATTATGAAGTAAAATATACCTACGCCGACAAATACCATTTCCATGTGAGTTGGTGTCGTTAATATGAGTACAACACATCATTTATTGAAACCGCGTTAATTACTGTATGTATTTTGTAAGAGTTATAATTGAAGTTCCTACCGACTGAAAATTCCTTTAACTATATTCACAACTTTATAATTAGTTTAAGTTGAGTCAAAAAGTGTAGAAGTTCTAGTTGAAGCCTTAAGTTTTCCCAAATGAACAAAGACATAACTGCTACATGGAAATAATAAATTGTTCTTAGACTTTCGTTTTAATTTGAAAATGTTTACTGTTTGTTCCTTAACCAATTTGTACAATAAGCTAAGCCAGCGGTGTTCTCCAAAGTGAGTTTTAATTTAATTGGAGGCGAAGAATCATACAACCGCTATGATTACGTAATTATTAGTGTAGGTACCTGTGGTGGGTTCTGGCAAAACGATAAATTTACGTTTAATTTACATTTAACAATACCGTAACCTGACAATTAAGAAACTTAAGTTCTAAACGGTCTAAGTTCCAAAACGGTTTGTAAATTTGAATTCGATACACCAAGGGTTTCAAATCAAATTCGAATTTTGAGCATCAAGTCTCCCTGACATGTAATAAACCAATGGAGGTGTATCTCTGCTCCAGGTCCCAGATGAGAAGGTGGGGAACGGGATATTAAAATGTCCTAGCCCAATTTGGAAACGCCCCTTTCGTTAATGGAAATTGTAAATTCAATTTGAGGTTAGTGACGGGTTACACATGAAGCGCATTGAATGAGATTTCCATAATTGATAATCTCCTTGATAAAGTAATTTCTGAATTAACGCCGTTGGGATATTTTCGCTTGAGTTGCTGACCATATTACTTAGCAGCATATAGTATGAAATTTTAGGAGTACATCAAGGCGGATAAAATAAATTTGAATTTCAAAGGGCCTGCAAATATAGAATATACCACATACAATAACTAGTCAAATTCATGCGATGAAATCAACAAACAATTTCGAACAACAATTTCATCCAAAATACGCTATCGATTTTATAAAGAAAATTTCGTTTCAATTAAGAAATAGTATCATCGCTATTACATCAATAAATTTAGCCCTAATGACGATAGCATTGCTACTTCAAAGTGTACAAAATGCCTCAGCGCTCGAAGCCCCTAATAATTAAGCGATACATCATTGAAAGCTCGGAATTATCGAAATAGCTGGCGAATTGACAATTAATTTGTAAATTTCAGGAGAGCGAATCCAATGAACACCAAGTGGTCCTACGAAACATCGGTTTCAGTTTATCTGGGAATTTCAGCTGTGAAGTAACCACGGATGAGCCCGCCTTCTCCGCCATTACCGCAGTCAAAGATATGGTGGTTGTTGGTAAGTAAATCGGTGAAGATATAAAATTGCCACAAACATTTTAAATACCAGAAAATATACAATTTTGTTTGGTCTGGTATGCAAAAATGAAAAATAATAGGAGAGTTAGAGTACAGCAATTTAAAAAAAATTAAACTCTTTTTTTAAAATTTAACGACAACTAAAGTAACATTTTTCAAGACTCTTGGCGCATTGAAAGGCTCACTGGAATTTTTAATGGCGAATTCGGACACCCCACCAGTGCATACCGAGTGCACCAATAGGGCCAACGTTTTCGTCTGTTCCTGTCGTCTAATGGTACTTGGTAACATGCCAAATAGACATAAATATTTTTCGACGCCCATATGGCATATGGGCTAGTGCAGGTGCCCGAATTCACCATAACATTATTAACTATCGAAATGCCTTTCGGAAATATCAAATAAATGAATGGAACAAATATCTCGCGAACAGATTTTACTCGCTCGAAAAATGTGTGCTTAAGTGGGCAGAAATTGAAATTTCGTTCGTATTCGGGAAAAATATTACAAAGGGCAGAAAGCTTAGGAAAATCGCAGGCAGTTTATTATGAAAGTCGGATCGTTAGTAGACAGAATATGATTTCCATGACGGAGTATTTCAAATCCAAGAATATTGCGCCATAAAAGGTTGGCAAGTGTTAAAAAGCGCTTTTGATATGTTCGGGAGGAATACGACAATGGATTTTCAGCGTTCGATTTTTCAGTTATGTGGAGAGTTTCAACATGCGTTTGTCGGAAACAATTTTGGCATTGGTGTGACTTTAGGGTTATGAAATTGTACATTATTAGTTTCCTTCATTTTTGTATCCCCCAAGAATAGGTGGAATGTACAAAAATGAGGAATCCAGGCTAAACGCACGATTCGTGTTCGCTATTTCCGTACGCTTTGCTTGATAGCAAGACCTGTACATAATGCTCTATGACGAGAGGAAGATACTTTTAGAGATGATCATATAACTAATTCCCTGAAAAAGAGTTTTACAAATAAGGGTAAGATTTTCAGTGGTCTAAGAGATATTCAGTTCTTATTTTTTATTATGTTCTATGTTTACTAAAGTTGCAGACGCCATGTCGTCATAAGATAGCCTTCGCGCAATCCAAGGTCCGACCGGGAATTCTCGGCTTTCCGAGACTAGAAGACCAAAATCAGCTGTATCTTCCTTTCCAAACCAAAAAACAAAATCTTTCTGCTGAGGAGTCCAGAGGTTGTAATCAATTTCGTTAAACGTTAGATTCAATTAATAAGTAATTCATTTCCAATATCCTGGGAAATTACCGACCCTAGAAACAAGGAGTAACGGGCTACATCCCGTCCGTTATCCCTTTGCCTCTGACTCATTATCTGATATTTGTGCTGCCCTGTTCTATTCATTAATATTAGATTCTTACGTTACCGTTCTTAACCAGACTAATTAATTAATCTCTGTCACTCACTCCTCCATTTTTCTATTCGTCCAGTGTTTAATTGGATTCGGTAATACGTTTCTTCTTGCATATTATGTTTATTAATTCCGTTTGTATTTCCTAATTATTTATTCCTAATAAACCCATTGTTTGCCACCTCGTTGTTTCCATCTTATCCACTGAACCCTAGGGTTTCTCCACTGTCCAAAATTGCGGCCTATAGCGGTCCCTTTGACGCTTAATACAAAGGGTAGCGCCCGAGATTTACAGGAATCGTAGATTTAATCCAGGTGCATTACGCCACCTGAGCCTTTACCATAAAAAGGACGTCACAATTACATTTAACCTTTGACCTGTTATCAAATCCCATCAAATCGTATGATTATAAATGAGTTTTATTTGATGTTGAACTGAAAAGCGATTGAAATTTGATGTGTATTTGATCATCTGATTGAGCATAATTTCCACATTGTCTGCACTGTGAGGTACGGCCAGGACTCACTCGAAAGAGAAATGTATAGGCGTTCTCATAATGTCTATTCGCAGCTAATTCGACGAGGGGGGCCAAAGCAGTGGTGTAGGAATTTCATTTGATTGTCAATCCAGTGCAAGTTGCAAATGTCGATTAACCGCGACGAATCTCGAATAATCGAGAGAGGGATGTGAAATAGATCAAACGGGGAAATTGTGAGAAGCTCTCAAAGTTGCGAAATGTTGTGCTTGCATTGCTCGATTTTAGTCGAAATAGGTCCGTTATTATAAACGCTTTGATCGTTTTGCGTAATAACAAGGGACAGGGCCCTGCTGGGCTGTCTAGACTCGAAGAAATCCTGGTCGTGAAAAATCAAACTCTGCAAGTTCGGAAAATTACGGAAATTTTATTTTAAGACAACATTGTGAGTTTTCCGTTAGAGATGCCGTACTACATCCAGCTTCATCAAAACGTTACAAGTCTAGTCTATCGAGTAGTTCTCTAATGCGTTACCTCTAAAATTCCTAGAAATTACTTAAAATTGAAGTCGAACAAAAAACCTCTGGAAATTTTGTTACTTTTTTCACCCAAAATTGATCGATAAAGCTACACAAGCGTTTCTGGAAACACACGAGTTTTTCTGCGGAGATTAGAGGCGGCTTAATTGATGACGACAGATAACAGTTCGATACAATTTTTGTATTTACCCGACTTTCCCGCACCATGATGAAAATGATGGCTCACAAGGGGGATAAATTAATGGATGCATAAAATTTTTTGAAAAATCTTGAAGGTCGAATGTACCGGAATTTGCATCGTATTTTAACGAGAAATCCTGCGTAAGAAAATTTGGAGTGTCGAATCGAGCGCGTGAAAGCACCAACACGTTCAGCTCTAGTCTGTAGTGCTCTCTGTATAATCCCACTTGCAACTCCCAGAACTGGCTTAATTATATACGTAGGTAACTCAAACTGATACGCTGAGGTGTTATCTGTGGTCTATGTTAAGATTACCTGTACGTTTCTGCCGTATTGATATAAGAAATGGTGTAACCAAAACTTGTGGTGTACCGTATAGTCTTGTAAAAACTTAAAAACTTTCAAATCTACAGGCTAATTAGCGAGAATAAATTTAAGAAACGGAAACTACTGGATAACCAGAATAATGTCTTAGCGTCATTAGCATAATAAAGAGACATTTTTTTTTTTCGGTCGGTGATGACAGGGAAGTGGAGGATGTGAGACGATGATCTCATATTTTGAAGTTTAATCACAAAAATTAAGCCCTGAAATGAGAAAGCCCTTTCACCATACGAAGTAACGTAGACTCCGGTGAGGGCGAGTGAAAAGAGTTTTTAGTGGGTATTGCGAAACTCCGTGCTACTATATTCACGTTAAAAATTGATGGTGGTATTTATTAGATCAGATCGCTACAAAATGGATGCAAGAACGATAGGTATTGTGGTTTACTTCAGGAGGTCAGAAGATTGAAATCTCTCAAATCCATCTAAAAACATGAGGTGAAAGTTACGCTGTTGCGGTAGCAAAGTTGAACATAATTGCACTCCTGGAGTGCCTAAAAGCATTTTCCAAACCTCTAACGAATATTGCAGGCTATCTATCTACTTCTATATCTATTGAAAAGGCATTCATCTGAAGCCGACCTCTTTAGTCGATACCGCTATTATAATTTATTGCAACAAGAAAATTCTTAGTCGTTATTTTATCCTTATCTGTTCTAGCAAGATACTCTGATATAGAGCTTTTATTATAATTTTAATGCTAAGTACCGATCATTTTTTTCTAACAGTTAGAAAATGTGTCTTATTTTCAATCTAATTCCGCAAGAAGTTGATTTTTACGCCTTTTTTAGTTAATTGATCATCCAATGACAGAATCTTCTTTCGAATAGAGGTTATATTAGCATAATTATAATAACTTTATGCAGTTTAAATGGCATTATTTTGAAATTTAACATTCAAGCTGCGCAAACCAAAAATGGCCATAAAAATGAGTTATGAGACCATTAAAAACGTGAAAGATACTTTTAAAATTAAAGTTGACGTTGCAGTTATTATTTATTATATTAAAAGATATAAATTAAAAAATTTTATAAAAACACTTTTCATTATTGCCTTGCGTGAATCAATGGAATGCTGAAAAGTAACCTCTCCGTGTTATAATAGGGAATTCACTACCTCCAACTTCAGAAATGTGGTAACCATAAAAGCACAGATTCGCACCTTTTAGAAAGGACGCTAAGAAGTTGGAGGAGAATTTAAAAAAGTTCCTGTGTTCTATTCTCTAGCCATGAAGAGAAATTACTTTTATTTAAGAAGTTCTGTAATTAATTTACGCTGGAAGAAGGGTGTTTTATTTCTGAAGTGTTCCCTGACTTTACTAGCACAAAAATTGATGAGGGTTTGTTTTACGGTTGTTTCGTTTAAATTTATGCAAATTAATTTTAGAGCTAGGTTAGTGCAAACGTTTACCACTTTTGGCAAGGTACTTTTATCTTTCTTAAAACTCTCATTCGACTAATTATATGACTGAATTTTTTCCTGGCTAACAGCTCTCTCACTGTTATCATTTTAATATAACTAGGAAGTGAATAATACAGTATCAAGGTAAAAGAACTAGGTAGGTGTGGTGAAATCGATTGACAGAATTTACATAGGTCAAATGCAGCTTCGTCGCTTCACTCACATTTATAATGTGAACTCGTTGACGCAAGTTTTTATTTCCACTATAATTGGATTTTGAATTTGATGGAATTTAGAAACTTTAATACCGTGGCAAAAAGTTGAGCGCAATGAACTAACATGAAATGAAGAAATCGAGATGAATAGCATACAATATGAAAAATAGCTGAACGAAATTTAAAATAGTATATTTTATAGTGAGGCCAATTGGGTTGTTTTAGGGTTGATTGATGTAAGTTTACCCTTACCTATTCTATTATGCAACTTATATTACGGCACTTTTGGTTTACTCAACTTCTTTTGAGGTACTTAATCACCCTTTAACAGTAAAATCGCAAAATACCGTACAATTCAATTCAGGCAGAAACATTAGCCATCGAAGTAATTGTTTCTGTTTTTCTCCTTCTCAATGGTTGTTGTAGAATAGCAGTTTGAATTTCTGGCAATATGTTCGTTTAAATTGGGATTTGTTCATCGCCTAACGTGAAATAAAGGAAACGGAAAATTTGCTATGTTTTGTGATTCGTGTTATATTACGGGCCCTCGCTTTTTCTCTCGCAGAACCTTACCCGTCTCCCACAAAAGTATGCATTTCTGTAAATTGTGAAATCGAAATTGAAAAAAGCTTTTATTGCATCAACCAGTAAAATGTCTTAATGGGATTACCCTTTTAACTTGGCTAGCTAGAGGAAACGCAGCCATTTTAAGACTAGCACTGGATAATGTACTTTTGAAGATACAGATTTAGCAAGTTTAGACTGCAACGGTTTATTACGGTTATTACAGGATTGTTGTAATGTTCGTCGGATTTTATGATTCATGGTCGATTTCTACCCAAAATGGGGAAATTACTAAAAATTTCATTGGTTCTGCACGTAATGTAACTTCGTTATTGACAAGATCCCTTGCTCTATTTGCTGAAAAGTTCGATTGGAAACTCAATACTCGAAACCCTGACTATCTATCAGTTTAATAACAGTTAAAAAAATAATTTTTTCCATTGCATTGGCTGTTAGCTTTTGCTCGACACGGACGATGGATTCGCAAACGCAAAAATTCACATTCCCATCCATTATTAAATTTGGTCCCTTGTAAATGAATTCAGCGTTGCATTGCTGTCTGATATCTGCATGCCAGACCATGCGTTTAATATTCCCAGTTTCGATGGTGGCTCTGAGCTTTGCGTTACGTGGACATTTCTCCGATTTCGTTGTTTGATTAGAATTTCATTCTATTCAGCGATGTTTTCCTTTTTGCAACAAAAAATGTCGTTTAATGTTGGATAATTTTCAGATTCAAAAATTTACAAGATTCAGAAATCCTGCGCACCATCACAGTCCTGATATTGAAAATGAATTATTATTCTTCTCTGAACGGGATTCACATACAAGTGGATAAAGTTCCGTAGGCGAAATTACTTTCGTCAATACCTATTAGAATTTCCTTCCGGCCATAAAATTTTGTCGTTAAACGCGCAAACTTTCCGACACCTTGAGCATAACATAATAAATTATACACTTTGTTACAGTTTTACCGAAAAGCCCTCCAAGTCTAACTACGGATAAAAGTTTCTACGAGGACGGGGATATGTTGAGAGCAAACTGTAGTTCACCGCAATCGAGACCAGCTGCCACCCTTACCTTTATATTAAATAATATCGTGGTAAGTACTGGCAACAGATTTCAAAGTTTCTATAAATTACTTGTGTATCAGGGTCGCTCTGAGGGAAAAACAGCCCACGAGTTTCCGGATTTCAGATGGGTCGTCTTTATGTGGCCAGAGTTATTGAGTTTCTTTTGATCGCTAAATAAACAGCATTTCTTGTGTAACTGCAGATTGCACTGTTATACAATTGAAACTTACTGAATAAGAAACACTATCGCTGTTATTTTGTACAAAGTTCCTCACACTGAATAAAATAACTTAGACAAAACGTTCAAGGGAAATTACTGAAAGAAGTTTAGGTCTAAACCTCAACCTCAAACAATACATTGTATTTTTCGCTTCTTTAACGGACCTCAATGAGATGTAAATACATAAACAGCCTAGAAAGAGATAAGTTTACTCTATCACCTACTAAATATTCATGTTTTTTGTTATTGAGTAAGTTGGACGCAAAGTCGAGCAAAAGTAACAAAAGCCAAATATTTTGAGAATTTCATTCACTTCAGATTCAAATGCCAGAATTTCATTATTAACTAACAGTTGTAACCAAAGCAATAGACATTGATAGAAATTTTATAGCGATGAAAGTTTTGTCTCTAGGATTAAAAAAATTTACAAAGGAGTCACAAATAAATATGATTTGGGTCATGAAATTCTCCTCTAAATATAAGTCGTGCATCGAAAATTCTAGACAATTTTAGAACAATGTGCAGTCATGCATTCTGCATCAGAAAAACGCACTCGTGCACTACGTGTAGTCGTACTTTATTCATCTCAAATTGCACTCGTGTATATAACCCACAACTTTATCGATACTTTTCAATATACTTGTCACATTACATCTAAATACGTGTAAAGCTAGTGCTATTCCCACTAGCCATGGTCAGTCATACTGGTTAGCGTAGGTAATATAAGAAATGAACATATTGATGGAAATCGATGTCATAAAACTTATGAGGATCTAGATTTTTCCCAAATTTTAGAGAAGACGAAATATTTAAACTAATGCGCTAATTTTTTTAGAATAACTTTTGTCAAAGTTGTTCAAGTCGCATATGTATATCTTCATTTGTATACTATAGTGTGGTCGAGTTGGCCGATGAGATCTCGGCAACTATAAGAGTTATGAGGTCGTTTAAAGCAGTTGTAGGCAATTCTGTTAGAAAAATAACGGAAAAAACGAAGCGGTCCTAGGTGCTCAGATTCTTGTACAATTTTGAGATAACCAAAATAGTTGTGATAAATAACTTTTCTTAAGCATATTTTTGTATGGAGTACACTTGCGAAGTTAAAATTTGAAAACAACGTTTCGATTTTATGAACCCATCATCAATATTTATTTTTCTTGTGACAATTTTGATTTTTCCATTTTCAGATGAAACACAAAAACCTTTTCTAATTATGTGCTACACGATAAATTTATTACTTTATTTTCGTTGGCGTTGTAAAGCAACCCTTATGGAAAAATAATGATATGAAGCAAATCTCCCATACCGCTTTGACCAAAATAAATTGCTCAGCAGCCATGGGTAGACTCTATGACCAAAAATAAATACACGATCGTTAATGCAAAAATTCGAAAAGTGCCTCGAAAGTTGTAGCCACCTTAAACTTCCAAATCAAAGCATTTTCACAAATGACGTTTTCAATTTTCCAAGCAATTTAGTTAATTAATTAAACCAAGTGATCCTTGATGAAGACATTATACGAAATTTTAAATGCCAAAGTTTAATTTAAGTTGCAAATCAAACAATATGCCGAGCTGTGTAGAAAGAGCAATTCATATAACGAGTTAAAAAATACATAGTTTTGTACAACTAGTGAGATTTTTCCTTCGTTTATCAGGTAACCAGTAACAAAACTGCTGAGTTATCGGATTTGATTTAAAAAACTGTCACTTTATCTGTAAAAAAATAATGATATCAATTTTATTCGCCGATTCTGCACCAGCGATAAGCAATTAAAACTTCGAACATTTCAAGCACGTAATGCATTTTATAGTGTGAATCAGTTTTCACTTATCTCAGTTTTCACTTATCAACTTTTAATGTGTAATAGTATTATGAGTATCTTGTAATGCTTAATTTGAATCGGTGCGAACTTGTCTAGACTAAACTTAAAGTATATTTCTACTATTGATTATAGTGGCCCGTTTTTTATTTTTATTTCTGACTTGTGGATATCTTTAAATGTTTTGAATCAATCAATTATTTCGTATTTCCTAAAAAGAGTACTTTTTCTTGCAGTAATAGTTTTTCAACAAGATTTGTTCTAGGTAATAGAAAGACTATATAAACTAGTAAAACCGGCCCAATTATTATCTGATTATAGTAGAGCATACCGCTTTGTGACGTCGCACTATTTCGAGAGCATTTCGCGCGTTCATGAAGCTTTTGATTTTTCTTTTGGATTTTTTCCCATAAAATGGTTTAATTGGTGTGAAATTTTATATGCGTAATTATATGACTATTTCCAACAATTCTATGATATTTAAGTGTAATTTAATTCTATATGAATCCCTTTTTATATAATATACATCAGCTTGTAGAAGAACGGCAATAATTATTATAATATGGCCGCTGTGCCAAGGCTGTTTGGTCGAGAAAACTATAATGATTGGGCTTTCGCAGTCGAAAATTATTTCGTTTTAGAAGGGTTTAGTGGGTGTATTAATGGAACAGAGGCGGATACAGAGAAGGCATCCCGAGCCAAAGCTAATTAGTCCTTACTCTTGATCCCAGTTAATTCACCCATGTAAAAGTGGCAAAAACAGCACAGGAAGTTTTGGCCACGTTTAAAAAGCTCTTTGATGATTCCGGGTTTTGCATGTGTATTAACCATTTTTAGGTTTAATGCTTATCCGTCTTGAAAATTGTTACTCAGTGGCCAATTACGTGAACCAAATTATACTGACCTATTAAAAGCGCAAAGGGCAAGGATTTAAAATTGATTATGAGTAGGTTTGCTCTCAACTTTTGGGAGAACTACCAGGTGAATACACGTCGATGCTAATGGCAATAGATCACTTTGGCAAGGGGTATTAGCTAAGAGCTTCATAAAAACGAAATTGTGTTTTGTCATAAGAAAAACAAAGAAAGCGATGAAAAATGATATTACTAGTGGAAGATTGGCACGTTCAGCAACTCAGCCCAATGAAAGTGGAATATATTAAAATCTTGTTACCTACAGTTTTCCAAATTTATGAAAACTCTTTCTTCTATAGGGTGGAACATATCGTCATGAAGATATTTTAGAGGGCAATTGTACTCTGTAAAGTAATAAAAAAATGCTAATGGATCCATGATTAAAAACGCACCATCTTCCATATACATTTTCGTTTTTTCCACGTATGAGATTTTTTTTCAAATATAAAAAAAAAGAAATTTTGCCACCCTGTATATCGAAAATGGTGCGTTTTTGCCTCTAGATTTATTAGCATTTTTTTATTATTTTGCATAGTACTATCGCCCCCTGAAATATTTCCATGATCGCTCTCAACACATAAACAGCTATTATACTTTCCATTGGAAACGCAAAAGAATTTTTTACGCTTGATTGTCAAAAACAAAACTGATTAATCGTTCGACGATATCTTTTTGATACATACATGCACAGACGTATTATCTAATGTCACTCCCAACTCACTACTTCGCTAACAACAAATTGGTTTCCAAAGCGAAAAATGTTATCGAAGTGTTGCAATGGAAAAATTGGTCATTTGTGGGCAAGAACAAACGAGCAGTCAAAACCTGCACTCAGACAATTTAGTTTGTTGTGGAAACTGTTTCAATCTAGAACTCTCTCGGAAGGATATTTTTAGAAAGCAAACATTTCTATAGAAAAGTGTGTAAAGTACAGAATCAAATCAGTTGTACTGGTGGAGACTTGGTCTTAAATAGTTTGAGCAACTCCCAACTTGGATCAATACTTGTAAGGCAAATGACACAGTTATGTGCAAGAGTTTTCAAAGCATAAAGAATGTATTTGAATTTTTTTTTTTTTATAAAATTTTGCGTTTGTTCGTTGTTCCCAGGTTTTAGCGAAGAATACAATTATTTGAAAAGCTGAGAGCCTGACAAGTTCAAAGACATTAGAAATCGAAGTATCCGTTCTCTCTAATGAAGCATCATCGAATTTTCTTTTTAATCTCAGATTATCTAATTTGTTTTAATTAAAAATACTTGAAATGTGCTGCAAAAATCGAGTAACTCATAAAATGAAAGCCCTATCTCTGTAACTACCCACAAACCTGAATCTGTAAAATCTATCTCATGTGCCAACTTCAGGGATCAATACCTGAAAAATGTATCCTCAAACTTAAAACGTTATTGCCACTTATGCTTGCCCTGCTAAGGCTGCTCCCGTAAATTTTATAGGTTATAGACATCAGACACACTCCTATAAATTTTCGTTATATCGACTGCACTGCTATACCGATTGACGATACGAAGGAAAACAGTCTCGAGAAACATGCGATAAATCATAGATAAAGTATCGAGTTCAAACTTTCCTATACAAGCGTCGTAAAATATACGTTATTAATTTTTTGACTTTACTGAGGTTGTAGGTTGGTAAGGGCAGCTTAGCTGGCATACTAATTCCCCAAGCTTTTTGAGACAATGCACCCTTATATGGTGAGAGTAGCCTAGAAATGACTGCACTCAAGCGGATGGTAAATAACTTTACAAATAATATGCTTTCGTGTTTTACATTATGGTAATATGAAATAAGGTCCAACCTCCAGAGTTGTGGTAAATACTGGTAGGATCTAGACATTGTTACTGGGCTGGATATACATACATACGTATTCGTTAGAAAACCTCGAGGGCACCAATATAGTTAGGAGATTGGTTCTCTTTTGCGGTGGGGTTAATACGTATACGTATCAGGGCTTACGGAGACGCCCGTATGTCTGCGTAGGAGATTTGCTGCTTAGCGTCTATCGAGATCTTGGGGGCTAAAAACTAAATATTTTAACATAATTTCTACGTAATCACTGATCCCCTTTTAATCAAAAACCGAACATCCCTGCCAAACTGATTATAATTTTATCAATTTCAGATGGGTGAAAAATGCGAAACTCGAAAGTTCCCCCACAAAGACCTCTTCAGCACTGAATCCTTTTTGGAGTTACGGTTATCCTCATCTCATTACCTCAACGGCCAGTTAACTCTAAAGTGCGTGGCTAAAATTGCAGATTTATATGAGCAAGATACGAACATCATTTTAAGCAACGTTAAGGATCCCATTCCGGCTCGAGGTAAGTTCGTTTTTATTGCACAATTTTTTTGGAAGTTTATCAGACCAAAAAGAAGAACACGAAACCTCAGATATATTACCCAAAGTTTAATATAAGTTTTAATAAAATCTTCCTCGTAAAATTTTTGTTACCTTAGAACTTTTCAACTTATTGCAGATTAAGTTATTGATTTTGTTATATTTTTGGAAGATGGGGACTTCTCCCGCTCGCCATTGCGCGACTTTCTAGTAATTAAGTCTGAAGTAAATATGGAAATGTTCAATATTTTAAGGAATGGTGCGACTTTTCACTTCAAAAATATAATGGGAAAGCATCACCTTTTTCCACATACAAAATTGCCTTTCAGAACCGAAGGAGAATCGAAAATCGGTAGCAGTTAATATCCTGTGCTAGGAAAGTTTATTTTACAGGTGGTCTTGTTCGAAAGGAAGTTGCCTCTATCTAAAAATTGCTTCGGAAAATCCATGACCCTAATATATTCGGCATCAGTGCAAGGTTCGGAGAATTCGTTCCGGAATGCAAGACAGCACACAGTTTATTCTGAAAAGAATGCCCCAAAGTTCAATATTGAAGGGGTAGTTCTGCACTTCTCGTAGTTGTCGCAATGAGAAGTAAAGCGACAAACACCTTTGTCCAAATGCACTGAATTAGTTTCCCTTCCTGACAAATGTGGCCCCTTTTCTCATTGAAGGTCGCACAAAATCAGGAAAGTTCCAAAATAAGAATGCGAAATTTTCCTGTTAATATAAAACTCGGTTGTATATTCTTCGCCTGTCCCAAAACTAATTTGGAAAAACAACTAAACTCAGCCTGAATCTTCTATGAGAAGGAATGAAAATTCGTAATGTTTTGATATTCCACTGTGTTGTACAAATGAAATGCTTATTAAAACTTTTGCCAGCCGTACCGAAGAAGCACAATACGTAAAGTTTCAGTTATATAAACAAAGTTTACTGAAAAGCACTGAACAGATCTGCTTAATACTTCTTCGTAGGAAACATGTGCCCAATACGCCAATATTGAAAGTTTATTTATCGAAGAATCTCTGCGAGTTTGATCTTATAAGATGATTTGTTTTGTTCTATTTGTCGTTCGTTATTTGCTGACTTAACAAGACACAGGTTTTACCAATAACGGTATTTATGGGATCTCCCATTTTTTACTTCTTTATGTAGTTAAGCCAGAAAAATGGACTGGGGGAGTTTTTTTAAACTTTTTAATGTAGTTCTTGAAAAAAAAGACAAATTTTTTGCACAAACTGAGTCTTTGAAGATTTTTTTGGATGAGGAATTCACACATTTTTCAAATCTTGATGTATGTTAAAAAACACACCATTGTAATATTTGTAGAAAAAAGAAAAGCATCACCTAAATCTTTTTCATATTCATGAATATTGACTATATCTACTTAGTAATTTCACCTATAACTCATGTTAAAAAGAAACACCCTACTAGTGTCTATAACTTTATATTTTGAAAAATCCAGAAATGTTAAAACAAAATTTTTGAATAATTTCAAATAAAGGACTTTGAGTACAAATTATGAATTTCAACTTTTGCAAATATTTGCCAGTAATATGGGTGTTATTCATTAAACTGCTCTTGAATATACATACATATAATGATTAAATGTTCATAAATAAATAATATTTCGAGTTTCCTAGTTTCCTGAAGAAAGCCAAAAAAGCGAGAGCAAAAAGGGCCCCTGAGGGGCAATTCCCAGGGCTTCGATCCTCCCCTCATTTTATTGCTACCAGTACTACTACAACTAGGACACCCTGTACCACAATACTCATATACCCACACCATGACTATAATTAACTTTTCAGACACTAAACTAGCTAGGTCTACGAAAGTGCAAAAAAGACGAAAAAAAAATTCCTCTTGAATCAAAACAACATCTTCCCTATTCCATCCCATATTAGTATATTGACTTTGTCAACAATAGATAGAAGGTCTTCGGTATGTGAAAAAGAACTGCTTTTCCACAGAACTGAATCAAAGTAAATCAATAAAAAATATTTTGTTAAAGAAATAATGTCATTAACTGATAACAGAGATTTACAATTTCATTACAATCCCATTACAATTTCCACAGTTGACAAGACTCACAACTGAATTTGACAAGCATTGTTGCCTTGACATCGGTTATTTTACTGTCATATTTGATGAATATGCAGTGTGTAAACTGTAAATATTAAAAAGTATTGGTGGTCCACAAAGGAATTTCAGTCGTTGTTCATACAATGAAAACAATGTTTTTGTCCTTTTAAAGAGTTGTTCAATTGATCTTCAAAAAGTATTGTTTTCAATACACGATGTGTTTGCGAAGTAACGTACAATACAATTAATTCTAAAAATGAGGTGTTTTAAAAAAATCATTATGTGATGCTTCACCGATATTTGTGACGTATTCGTTGTTTAAACCATCCTATGTTAAAGGGAATAGTAATATATCATTCGCTTGTTAAACATTATGACAGTTAATTATTATTTATTGACAGTTAATTAAAATATTAACTAAAAATCTAAAAAACTATAAAATATACGGGTAACATAGCATTGAAAAATGATCACTTGAGCGCGAAGAACAGTTCAAAAAAACTGCACATGACCTGAATTTGAAATGCAATATTGCCGAAGCATTTAAACTTTCCCCAGTTGTTAAATGACATGTTGAATTTAAAATTTGCCTTGTTATTAGAAATAACCCTTCTACTATTGAAAATGCTAAGAGTTCTTCTTACATATAGCAATTCCAGAGTTGTTCCAATAATAATCTGAAGTATCAAACTAATTTTTTGCTTGAAACAGATCAGTTGACATCTGTCCATAGTGTAATAGTACAAAACTATATCATATGAAATGTGAGCATCTGCCGGCACTATAATATTATTGATTGATGTACTTCCATTAAAGAGCAGGTGCGAGTCCTGGACGGTTTTGGATGTTATGGATCCTTATAATTTGTATTATCACAGGTCACAGCACGCACCAATCCATGGCACAATCCACTTGTGGCAATATCTACTTGAAATAACGTAGTTTGATCCTAGTTAATCGTCATGTGATCCACGAAACACAAAATAATGCTTTACACTTCTATGTAGTACTCTATGGCCTACCTCGAGTGATCATTTTTAGCCATTGGGAGTAATTTTACGTTAGTCCTTTAAATCTAAAACCTATTTGCCAACAGTCCAGATTAAGAACAATTTTGCATCTGACAATATTTCGAACGAGGGAAAATTAACGGGAAGTACTAGTTCAGCTTCTACGTGTGAATAAATCATTTGTTAGCACAGATGAAAAAGATGCTCTATTTCTATAGGGTGTCTGTTTCTAGACCTTAACCATGGGATATCGGTGACCATAAAAGATACCAAGTCGATTAAATTAAGACAAAGCTGTGCTATTTGGAGTTCAAGAATATGCCGTTTTAATGTTTGAAAGAATTCGATGACTTTTGCAGATATTTGAAAAAGCTGAAATTTTGGAAAAAAAGGTTTTTATTTTTCCTTGAGGTTATTAAGCAATTCAAAATAATTGACAGTGCATTTTTGCCTTTTCCGCAATGTGACGATACCTTATTTGAAATCCGACGTTTCGATTTTCGACAACCATCATCAACTTTATATTTTCTTATGGGCGCCATCTCGGATTTTTACATTTTTGAACGTTGCTTTTGATGTTATTTTTCTCACATTCATATTTTTGTATAGAACTTGTGCAGTAGAAAATTCCAACTCGAACATGCCCGTGTGCTTTCTTTTACAACCGATGTTATGATTTACCGTAATGGAAAAAGGAGGTTCTACCGAAATTATTTTAACAGCCCCTTAGGCCCCTACAAAAACTGTTTCAGTTTGCAGGACAATTTTCTTAAATAAGACAAGTGATAAAACCATTTTCATTTTGTAACTAGATGCAAGATAAAAACTGATACCTTAATTTTCTAACTCAGTTAACAAACGAGACCAGTAACAAGACAACAATGGTTGCTTTAGCTATCAAAATGCAGAGCGCAGTTTGAATGTTGCTAAGCGATATCAAAAACTTTTAAAAGAAAAGTTTGCGAGACTAAAAAAGCAGCCATCTCCATCGTTCCTGTTGGATCGATGACAGGTACTTTGTTTGATTGGTGTGTTAGTAGAGTTAAGTTATTAAACGAATAAAGTCCGAACGACGTCATCAAATACAACGATGTTGTTCTGCGAACGTTTCGTAAATGACGAGGTTATCTTAATTCACTGGCCACTGAACAGAAGGAATTGTAAAGAAGTAGTTTTAGGCTCATTATACCCAACGACTTTTCTTAAAGTGCACGGAGATGATAATTTAAAAGGGTCACAGAAAAATTATTAAATCTACTCACAAAGGAGGAAAAATGCCATCATCCTCTTTCAAAGGTCGTAAAGCAAACAATGCAAAGGGCGACGTTCCATTAGAATCAACCTCGGGTGCATTGCAAGGTCGGTCACAGTCGCAAAAGCCGATTTTACCCTTTTTTATCTTTTACACTTCCGAACATGGCATAACTCTTCTCAGTTCCACGATTCCGGGAAAAAGGCAGGTGTTGCCACCCCACTTGGCGGTGTCACTAATTTTCCTCTTGAGTAAGCGAATATAATATCTTCCAATATTTTCACGTTGGAGTGGCTTTAATTAAAATTTAAGGAAATTGCCAAAGTGTCAAATATGTTTTCGGTAAGGGGACTTTTTCTGATAAACAAATCCAGTCCACTTCAAGTTAAATTCCTTTTTCAATTATCCTTATCACCTCACCTTTGTTTTTACAGGTATTGTCGCCTTTATTCAGCACTGGAAATCTCGCTTAGCTAATAGAATATCCATCTCCTTTAGATCGATACAGACCGTTTGCCTTAGAGTGAATTGGATACAGCTTAATACAATGCCCTGAAGTTTAATGAAGTGCGGGAAACTACATTGGCATTGTAAAGGTGTTTGTGTGCTCTGGACATGTTCTGGATTTAATTACAGCGTGTCTGCATAAGCGAACTTTGCAACAGCAAATCGAAGCCTTTGCGGATAATGCTAACTCGTCCGAACTTAATCAAAATTGACCTATCCGAACTAAGTTTACCAACAGAGTTGGACAAGTCACAGTAGCTAAATTCAGTTTACTTATATTGCCAGATTTATCAAATTAGTGGTGAGTTTTCTTCAGAATGATAATTTGGTGCATGGTGGCCCTCCACATTCAGTGGCCAATATAGCATAAATCATTCTCATGGAATGAGGTTTGCCCTATGTTAGTATGGAGGAACAGTTAATAATATAATCATGTTTGGTATCGCCCGCTAAATAAATTTGCTAGATTGAGTAGATGATTTGAATAAATTTACCTTCTCTGAGTTTCTAAAGGCAGGTTAATAATACAACTCCGCAATGCTTAATGGACACTTAACTAAATTCACATGTTCTCTGAGAAGAGGCAATATTTTGTGTTATTCATCAGCCAGAGTTTCGTAATCTTGGGACATGAATAATCTGGAATGGTGGATGTTTTTGCTCCAATAATGTATGGTGGAACTTGAAGGCAAGACCTAAAATTATTGCTCTACTTACGTGGTACTGTTGAAACAATAATATGTGTACAAGCAGAGTGGTTGATATATGTCAATAATGAGCAGTGTAGGGGAAGATATAGGGCGATCGTTAAAAAAACCTCTAGTGAGTGGTACGTAGCAAATGGCTTAAACTGGAAACAGGAAAACTGAAAATTTATTGAAGAAAACGGAGGGGTGTCACTCTTGTCCAATTGAGTGTACTTTAGGGATCAAGTTTAGAGCCCACCTTGTTACTATACGATGTGGTGGAAGGACACTGATCTTGCAAGCCTTGATTCTTGTGTTTCGTAATGCTAGATAAAAGATATCTAGAGTTGTACACAGGCTTCAGTAAAGAAAGAAAAACTGGGCGGTTTCATTTTAAAAAAACCCAAAAATTTCACAACTTTTTAAACTTACCTTAAGTAATTCCCAATAGTTTTAAAATGGAAACAAACCAAAATATAATTAACATGTCCAAGCGACTTTACTACGTAAAATTCCATTTATTTCAAAAATTCATGATATATTCTATAATTAATTGCCACATTGTATGTTACTTGTTATTTTAATTGGATTAAAATTTTGCCTGCTTTATTGTACTAGTGTAATAATGAGTCACTTTGTGGCCGCAAAACCAGATCATACGGAGGATTTTATAATCAAATAGGACATAAACGGTTTCACATAACAGCACGTGGCTCATAATCAGCAGTTCCCTAATTTTCTTCATTAATTAATTTAATTATTTATGCGATATTTCTTTGCAGTAACCCAAACCTCATCACCAGCCGATGCAAATCAACAATCCAGTGGTTTTGTATTAATAAGCATTGCATTCATAATCTATAACAATAATTCATAGAACTCGTTGTCATTTTGTTTTCTAGTAAAATGTTTCTGTTGTGATGATACTCTGCTGCAGTTATTTCATTTATAAAACAATGGTGTTACAAAATTTGTACAATATTGATTGTTTTGTGTATAGTAAGGTTGATGTAATTATAGACATGGTTTATTGTAACGTCCGCAGTTTTATTTTTGTCCACTTCATATCCATTGAAGCTATGCAGAATGTATGTACTGTAATCACATGAAAAGGCTGAAGCTGAGTTACGAGAGACATAAAAAAAATGTTTTTTATGAGACGTTATTGCCACCGACTGTCTACGTAATTTAAATTTCATAAAAGGTTTGAAAATTTAAGAGTCATAATAAACTCCAAGATGGCATCAAATTTTACGCAGAAGAAGACTAATGACGAATCCTCAAATGACGCTTTCAGCTATAAAAATGATCGCTGAAAATGGAGCATTCATTAAGTGGTTTCGAGTTAGTTTTACGGTTTTTCCAGTAAGTTGTTTCGAGGAGATAATAAAATGGTATTACATTGTAGTCGTTTATTGTCCTGGAAGATGAATTACAACCTATCATGGAGGTAAGTGAGTTTTATATCAAGAGATATCAGTCCATTGCTTTTAAGAGTGTTGGGCACGCAATATCTCTTCGGAGATATAAACCTCATCCAAAAAATATTTTGTAACTTTTCCGTAAATTTTTCTCATAATGCAAAATGACCTCCATTTTATAATATGGGGAATGCAATGGGGAGATCTCGCATGTTATATTAATCCCGATAATACATCCATTATAAAAATGTAAATCCCGAGATTATCTGTTTTAAGAACGCAACAAATTTATTCAATATTATTCATAATATGCAGGTTTTCAGCTATACAAATTGGAATACAGAATGTCGAAAAATGTGGAATGTTGTAAATAAAAAATCTGTTATGTATAAGTACGTTATTATGTATTTGTGTACATTTTCAAATAATGAAGATAATAATGAAATACGACTCTTGCGAGAATCAAAAAAATATTCGTGAATATCTCCGATGAACCACAAAAAAAGCAACTTTCGTATTTCAAACTTACGTAAACTTATATCCTTCAAATTGCCTTTAGGGTACTGGCTCTTAGAAGTTTCATAAATACGTAGGGTGTTCTGTAATAACCATGCTCGACAAAAATTGTTCTACCGGGATGAAATACAGGGGTCACGCAGTGTCCAAGGTAAGGTGGTAGTGCATGGGAATCTCGAAATCCGCAAGAGATTTGAAGTCAACGGAATTAAATAAAAGTTGATTTGACAGTATGTGATAATGTGAATAAACAATACAACATTAATGTAACAATAGTTGTTCTGACCTTGGCCTGGCTCTACGTGACTGTAATTTTTTCGCAGTTCGATCCTTTCGGGAAAGCGTAGAATTCTCTTAGGGGATCTTTACACCTAATCTATACACCTAATCAACGTTTTACGATTGCTTGTCGCAGGCCATGAAATGACCTTTCAGGCTATCAAAAGTACATAGAAATTATACTATTGTTGCCGAAAGTTTATAAATATTTCAATTTGAATGCCAATTTTCAATATCATTAAATTCCTTAACTTTTTTCCTTTTGTGCATCTATGGAAAAGTTAATTAAAAAACTAACCCGCCTTCAGAATTATTTTTTTAAAAAAGGAACGATATAACGAAAAATATTGAACGTTAAAAGGCCAATTTGTAAATAACTTACTTGGGTCGATTATACATTTCAACCCCATTACTTTTTTATTCGTTATCGACCTTGAAAACGATGTGGTGTGCAAAGGAAACTCGATAAGACTTTACTGTTCCAAACCAAACGAGAAAGACAAGTATTAGTGAAATTATTTCAAGAGAAAACAGTGTCATACTATTTCTTGTTAAAAACTGTTCAACTGGTAGCCAGTTGGTATTATCTAAAGAAATTATTTGGGGATTTAGATATTCAAAGGAAATATTTATTATTTGTCCTTTTGTGTCAGGAAATCCATGGGATTTTATTTAAACTTCCTTGAAATCTCAAAACACAACGATTGTAAGAAAGGAGATTCCAAAATGGCAAGTTTCCAAGATCACCCTACATAATAAAAACTTAGAGAGTTCTGACATTCATTTTTTTACGGGCTTTTAAAATAGGTAATAAACTTAAACTAGGCCACGTGAAGCTTCAATTGCAATAGCTGTTTGGCGGATGCATTTAAAACATGTTCCATTTGGTGTTTCATCTAAAATAAGCAAGTTAACGTCTACTTCCGGTATAATCGGAAGTGCTGCCAGCTTGAAAATATTTTATATGGAGTTCTAAGATTTCATAATATCTGTAGTTTTCTATAATCGATCGATGCAGTTTCCGGAAGCTTGTACAGAAAAAAGTGAACACTTGTTTTGAATATTGAAATCCCCAAGTAATATTACCAGCTAACACTAAATAAATGCATTTAAATTGAGAATGCAGGGTGAATCGAAAGTAATGGAACATTTATTGAAATAAAAATTACGAGCGTTTACTCAACATCGGAATTTGCAATTCTCAAGTCAATAAAAGAATTACTTGATGTAAGTTGGAGTTTGAATTCAATGCGATACTTATCTAACAAAGTAACGTTAAAGTTAACTTAAAATTAATACGATTATGGAGCTTCGCAGTCTCGAAATTCTCATTTAGAAAGTCCTTGTCATCATTTGTACACTCGCATTTCCGAGTGTATCAAAAAGTTTCTTATACCTTTCGGGCTATACTTTTTGCAAATTTATCTTAGTTCCCCAGTGTTATATCAAAAGAAGCCGTATTCTTTCTTTACGTTACGTGCTCGTAATTCAGGCTCCACGTGTTCATTCATTTTTTGCCACGTGCCTGTAGTTTTCTTTTGAAGTTTATTAACAGCGGTGTTATATATGCCCTCAGTCTTCTTCTCAAGAGTTTCACGGTTTTGCCGTTTAATTCATCTATTTCAGATTTTCTGACATAACTTCCATAAATATATTCGATTTAACATAAAAACGAATACCATCACAACAACCATAACAGATTTTATACCCTAATGTCTTTTTTGTTGCCCACTAAGCTACGGTAAAAGACTTCGCCAGAAGCTCCGGTTTATCCGGCGTTCGCATCTAGGGAAAGTTAATAAATCTTTGAATTTTACTTCTGGTTTACGACACCGTTAACAACGGTTGATTCTGTTCCCACGTACATCCCATACGTTTAACTTAACAGCACCCAAAAGTCCAACCGTTGCGGTCAAAATCAAAATTCGCCTCAAAAAGAGACGATGGATTTTTCCGAGAAACAAATCACAATTCCACAAAATCTTTCAAAATTTCGTTCTTTGTGAAAGCGTGTTTGTCACGTGATCACGCATATGCGCTTCGCCCGTGATGCTACCTTGCCTTAAGGTAATCAAAAGGGAAATGTGTTACGCATCGTGCTGACAGAACTTGTTTTTCCTCCTCTGCGAGCAATTCGGAAGAGAGAGCAACTGCGCTTTTTTCCTCATAATGCAAATTATTATAATAGAATTTATAATTAATTTAATTTAATTTTCCATACCTAAATATGCACCCAGAAATTCAATTAATATTCGACACTATCTTAATACGATGATTCAAGCAAACTCCATTACACAGTTTGCTTTGTCGAAGCAAACTCTGCAGAGATGTCAAATTTGCACAGCTTCTAGTCCTATGTTCGGCCAGTAGGCAAACTTCTTGAGATATTGAAGGAAAGGTTTAGATTATCGGAAGCCCTTTACGTTATACTTTAACTTGTAACATGCAACTCATTCCTCACAGCCTTTAGGAGATCCAAGGGATGTGTACTTTAAGCAATAAATTAAAGTTTCGCCTTCACTTAATATAGAATATAAAATGTAATTTCAATCACAGGAGCTAGAAAAACCATCTATTTTCCAATTTTCAGTTACTTGGTTGTCAGATTTACCATAGGAGTAGGAAATTCTATTTTGCGTCTATGCATGAAGAATATTAAATAATCCAAAATGCTTCCAACGCCAATTTTACGGAAAAGGTGCTTTCCTGAGCAAACAAAAACGACCCACAAGGGCATGGCGACTTAAAAGAACGTAATGTATTGCTTTTAAGGACTTTGTAATTTCTTATCTTTACGCTACCGACTTGCATTTGCTTACATTCTCTGAAAGCTTTTATAGAATTTAGTAATACGGCTTAAAAGAAGACTTCTCCGGTAACGTGTATTTTTTCAAGTGCGTATGCATCTAAATCTTTTCCCATTTAAAATATTTACTTTCCATTCAGATATATTTAAAGTTTTTTTTTGTCGAAAGGGTAGTACTTTTTTAATGGGATATTCTTTTTATTGTTGGCTCATGATTGGCTTGGTCAATTCACCCTGATAATGACTTCTTATGCATTTCTGGTCAGACGCACGGTTCTTGAATAAAACAGCTAAATACAACTTGTTTCATTTAGCAATATTGATAATAAATTTTGAACGCGTAAATCTCGTAATCCTGCATACATGGCATTTAAAGAAATTTAAATAATTCTTTGCTGATAAAGTAGCTCAACAGTGTTCGAATGTGGCGAATGCTATTCTCATTTCGTTTTAATTGAGGATAATGTACAATTCCATCGCTTCGAGAACTCTAACATGTGTGTGAGGCCTTATTCTCGAACAAAATTAAAGAAAAAAAATTATATGCTGCCTCAAACGTATAGAACGTGTTTGCAAACTTTAAAAGTTTGGCGAACCAAAATGGCATTGGCTGTACTGGAAATTTAGTTTGAATTTCCATTAGGCAATAAACACAATTAGTTTTTGCGGATAGAATACAGTTACATCAGCAAGTAAAATAAAACAGAATTACCTATTTAAAACCGCAACAGTAAATGTGAATGTTCATGTGAAACGAATTGCCAATCAGCATGTTTTCATATATGGATTTTACTGCAACAGCACTGGTATTCTTCGAATTAAAAAAACAGCAAAATCATAGTATTTTGGGTTTAAAACCCTAAATATAAGGCTTTGAAATTAATTGGCCAACTTCTACTATCGGTGTAAAATTGTTGTAGTTACATGAGTTATACAGGAGATTTATATCTGGTGATCACCTCAATGAAGTATTTTAGGTTAATTTTTTCAGATGACAAAAGAGGATAAAACGCTTTATAACGCTCGTTACTGCTGAAAACAAAGAGACATTTTTACATTTTTGTAGTGCTCCGTCCCTCCCCTGTATGGTATCCAAAAAATGTACTGTGAGGAAAAATTATTTCTCGCCGATTCAAGAAGAAAAATGCTCTCAAAAAATGTGCCAGTCATTTAAATCTAATAGGTCGCAGTTATTCAAGATTGGTAAAAAAATCCGGTGTGCTTAATTTAAAGCACAATAAATTATTCAGAGCAACGTTAGTGATTTTAAAATAATGCGATTTTTTTAACGTCGTAAATATTCTCAACAACCGAATATTAAATTTTTATTAACTTACCAGTTTGGATTATTAAGGAAAAATAAACCCGTATTTTAGCTGTCAAGAATCTCTAACAAAGAAAAAATTTCAGAAGACAAGTTCAGGCGATAAAAACTAAGTTTCGCGTATTACGAAAGTGCTGAAACAAAAAGGATTCCTTTACTGCGGTTTTCCTGGGTTAAGAGCAAACTGCGGGAGAACGCCGAAAACCGCTATAGGTACCAAAAATTATTTCACCGGAAAGTCAATGTTGAGGTTTCGTAAGCGAACATTACTCGAAGTTATTTCGGCGGTTTCTTTTTACTTACTCCTCGTTCACCGAACACTTATCGTTATTTAGTTTCACGTTCACACACTGCTCGACCGAGTTTTGGACCGCAAGTTTAGAAACTTGGACAATTATTCATAAATAATAAAGAAAAATCCCATCAAACTTCGAATCCATAAAATAAATGCACCAGAATCACAAACTCTTTTATTAGTTCCCTTGTTCGAAGAAAAATTCCGCTAGCAAAAAGTTTTCCTTTCTAAAAATAAGTCTAAGAATAGTTGGGAGAATAATACTTAAAAACTTCGTGAACTCTTATAATAGCCTTGGTCATAAAAAAGAAGTGAAGACAAATAATCGTAATAAACAAAACTTTCCACTGCATAACTCCGGAGTGTTATAACAAAAGTTTGCCATTGCGTTTTTTTGCTGATGAGACAAAATTGTCGAAAAGCCTCCTACATGTTGACTATACGAGGTGTTCAGTTTTTTTGCAGTAGGACTTAAACATGGCGCTAGTTTCCTATGTAAACTAATTTTGAAAAACTAAAGAAAATATTTTTTCTTTTATTATATTTGGAGACTGAAAATAACGACTTCCGGACGAGTAAAGTTTGTTGGGAGGATCTTCCATTTATCTTTTACTAAGGATTCGGGCGAAAACCCCTGGTAACGTTTCAGTGTTCAAGCTGTTACCGTCTTCAGAAACCAAGAAAACATTATTATAAAAACAAAAATTAACAGAAAGTTCCTAGAATTTATGTAAAATGTAATTTCTTAGTGATTCATTTATATTTATGCGTCTTAGATTGTTTTGTTCACACATAGGTAACCAAGTGTTATCAATGCTTACTGAACAAGAGCCCACACATCACTTTTTATTAAGAAAAATATATGCACTTTCTTTGATTATACGCTTCTATGATAATGGTTCCTCGGTAACGATACAGGCATCGTACCATTTAATTCTATGACCATTCTCAAAGGCGTTCTGGGATATATACACATACTAAACTGGAAAAACCGTAGGAAACTCTGAAGAAGTATATATGCGTCATGTGTGTTCCCATTTGGATTTCCAAATACATGATAAATTATGATAAAACTAGCTCTGATACTCTAAAGGAATTAGGAAGTCACCCACTTTTTTCACAATTTATTATATATCTGGAAATTTAACTGGAAATATATCCGAAGCATAAACACTTCTTACGGGAAAATCCCTGCATTCCTAAATACTTTTGCAAATATCTGAAAAACAGTGACGGATACCGAAACCTTGGAAGGGTCGAAAAACTTTCTAAATTGAACCAGGAAATCAAATAGATGGTCAGTAGCGTCCGACAATAAAGTTCCGGTTGGGACCTATGCCCAAAGCAACCTGAACTAACCTGTATTTACACGCTAATCTGAATTAAATGGAAAGTTCAGTTCTAAAGCAATCTCTTAACGGACATCTGAGATGTCTTTGTCACACGAAGCGATATGAGATTGTGGGTTTTGTTTCTATTATATTTCTCCATGGCTGGCGTTCTGGCAACTTTGATCACCGGAGTGAACTATTTAATGGAAATCGGGCTTAGGAGTGCATTTAAATTTAGCGAACTAAAGTTAGTCCGTCTATTGGCATTACGAATTTGGCGCGACCTATTTAATGCGAAGTTCGAGTTTAGTTAGATTGATTGAATTGCTGAATTTCTTATCTGTTATGTAGAGTTAGTAACTCTCAGGTCAATTTTTTTCTCATAAATTAATTTCACTAGCGGAGCTATCACTTTTCAGGATCTATGCAAGTAGGTTAAAGGTTTTAGAAGAGCTCTAACTTGGGTGAATACTTCTGGAAAGGAATATATAAAGCCTGAAAAAGGTCGAAATGCATGTGCGAGCTAACCTTGTTACTAGTTGTAGTTTTTTTTTAATAATGACAAGTTTTAGTGGCAAATATTAAAATATTAAAGTGAGTTTAATATCATTTTAATGCTCCAAAGCATAACTACAAAACTTTACAATGTTACTCTGAGGTTCCACGAAAGAGTCCTGCGCCTATACTCTTTGCTAATTTTTTTAATGAAGTTTCGAGGCGCAAAATGACATTTTAATAACATAAAACTCACATTTTAATGACATAAAAGGGACATTTTAATGACTCAAAAGTGATATTTTAGTGGCACAAAAATGGCATTTTAATGGAACAAAAGTGACATTTTAATGACAGAAAAGTGACATTTTGCTGACACAAAAAAAGACAGTAGGGATCTCTACTACTTACCGCATGATTGTAAATAAAACAATTAAATGGGGTAGTCACTTTTATAATCAATGTCTCTATACTCTAACAGCATTCATGAAGTCCGATTTTAGTAGGACACATACCAGAAAGGGGTTCTCCTACAACTGTAAAATAAACAAGAACATGATGCAAATAGCGAAGGTTACAAACACAACTTTGCTGAAAGACCATAAAAAACTATAATAAAATTTCTCTATCGATCCGTATTTACAAACAGAGCAACTTCCCGAAGCACATCAAAAGAGGAAAACTTTATACATTTGAAAAGTCGTTAAGAACTGCGGCCTTTGGGGAGAATGATCGATGAACTATTCATATGAAAATATATATTGACGCCGCAATTTAGAGAAGGCGATTGTGCGTGACGAAACAGCATAAAGTACTTTTGGAAATGCCTATTTTATGTTGCAGTATTGAATAGAACTGCTCATTAATTTCAAATAAAACCCACTTCGTTGCAAGTACCTACATCAGGAGTCACTTACGTAACATTAATCTCTCTAGGAAGATAGATCATTTATTTGCAACAAATGCCCCGTTTTCATCAGGGATTTGAATATTACACGCTTATAGTTATTCCCACATGTATACTATAGGGTGGCAATATAGCAAGTAAACATTTTCCAGGTCAGACAAGCCACCTAATTTTCATAGGGCTTAGAGTAGTTCATGCAAGTAAGCCGAGAAATTTAGCTCTTATTGGTCCTCCTTTGTTTATTGAACCTCATTAAAATATTAACGAAGTCAAAGTTCTGCTTTGGGGGAGCTTTGCGGCGTGTTCTAAATAAGTTTCCCGGACTAACGAGAGCAAACTTGGTATTGAGTTATATTTAATAGACTCTCACCTTCTACACCCGTTCCTCGTATGTATACCTAAACAAAGTGGTAAACTTGCTCCTAGTGATAAATTCTGTTACAAAACTAACAGAGTTAATGACTTACTTTTGTATTTTACGCACACTCATGCTTTTTTGAATTATTGGCAAATTAACGCAATGGATTCCAAATTAAATTGCGTAGTATATTATCAAAGGTTTAATGATACACCGGGTCCGAACAGTACCAAATAGTTATTTGCCAGTAGTGAATTAAGCAATTTAGCTAAAACAAAAGCGTGCCTACCCTCATTTTAATCGAACATTCAATACACCGTAGCAGATAAAGTTTAGGAACTATTAACCGAGTTAGGTCTAATTTAATCAACTGAATTTAACCGTGTTTAAATTGAATATCGCGCTGTAAATTGATGGGCTTAAACACATTTACAATGGGTTGACAAGAATATGGACCTGCTTTTTTTTGGCGGAATACGAGCAACCATTGGCAAATAATCGTCGAAATAATCAAGCCGAAAAATTGCATTCATTTCGAATTCGATAAAACAGCGGGTTGTAGACTGTGAATTTCAACTTCCATAACTATAGCAAATAGTAGTTTTCACCATGAAAAATTTAGAGATCCGCCGTGTTCAACTGTTAGCGAGACGCGTTCAAACGTTGTATGTTAATTTTATAATAAATACAAATACAAAACCACAAAGCAGGTTATGATGAAAACGGCGTGGACGGAACTCGGCGAATATTTACGCATTATGCTGAACGTGGTTTAAAAGTTAAAATTTACTAAACATTTAATTCGAAATTAATTTTAGTTTAATGGGAGCTGCTAGCCTAGTTTATGCCACCCATTTTAATAATTTAAACTTAACTAAAACTTTCACTTGAATTAAGACTTAAATTAAGAAACCTGGTATATTTACACTTCTGCGCTAAAAATGAAAGTTGGATTCATTTAAAAAGAGTTTTGAAGTAATGAATGTTTGATGTCCTCACTGTCATCAATTTTTATCTGTGTGGCGTGTTCAGTTTTGGACATTTAATATTTATATAAATTCATCGAATCTAATATGGCAAATACAAATACACAAAATGTCCAAAAATCTAACGTTCTCAGACTTCTCCTTCCAATATGTATAACTCGTGCATCAAAAATTCTCGATTATTTTAGACCAATTCATGTAGTATGGACCAGAAAAAACACTCGTGCAATACGTACACTCCCTCTCCCATATTGCCCTAAAACAATTAATAATTTTCAATGTAGTTGTTATAGATAAAAACATGCTGCGTTTTTAGACCTGAACATTGGGACCAACAGAAAGGTTGAGGCTTAAACACTGAAGAACGCAGCAATTTGAAATTAGGCTTTTAGCTTGTTCTACAAATTCACGTTGATTGATGGACTCGCGTCGACTTCGTAATGGATATTTGACTATAATAAAAATAATCATCTTCTCGTTTATCCTAGTCAGCCTTTCCATAAATCATACCCATTGACATTTATGAAGATCCGCCACTATTCACAAATCTTTATTTGGCAAGCCAAGTTATCATTTATCCCTTTCTCAGAATACTCGGAAACACAAAAGAAGGAAAACACTGTTTGATAATGGCACTTGGATGGTATTAATCGATAACCGATGTTCCATTTTTCGGCAATAAATTCTAATTTATTTTGTTAATATGGAGATTTCTCTAGATATGGATTCGTTCGATGGGGATAATGTTGAAGGGAGTTTTATTGCCCGAGAGAGATTTTCATGGTAATTACTAAGCAATTTAATATAAATTTTTGATTAATTTACGATATTCTGTAGACCCTGCGGCAAAATAAATTTTTAGTATATACACCTGTTATTTATTATATTAGAAATAGTAATTGCTTCATAACAATGAACGAATATTCCTTTAAAAACAATCACCTAAAATTTATTTCCTTCAAGCATGCTCATTTATTTGTAAAAAATGCTCTGCAATTGCTTTTTGAAATATATTTAGCAGCTTACTGAACAAACTAAAAATCCTCTGTCAAACACCAAGACGCTACTTTTTATTTAAAAATTGTCGGCGCCATTTTAAATTATCCTGAATCTGGAAATAAACGACTTCCTCTCTATGGAGCCACTTCGCCGAAAAACTTTATTTACAGCATCCTGTAAGGAATGTCTTTTAATTTTTCAACTTAACTTTTTCCCAGATCTCGGGTTTCTCATGTGAATGTGAATAATGCGGTGTATTTATTTTATGTTCCCGTAGAGCTCTTTGAAACGAAATAACGAACTCTATTCCTGCGAGAACCACGCCTGTCAAAACTGAAAACGGTCATCATTTGCATAGAAACCAAATTTTCTGGAATTGTTATAGGAATATATTTTATATTTATAAGGCAAGGATAGTCAATCAGAATACCTTTCTACTCCTTCAATTTTAACTTAGTAAAATTCAGGGATTCTGGATTTTTATTAATCTATAAACTAGAGTGAGACATGCAAGTGGCTTTCCATTATTACGATCGCATGCAATTCTCGAAATCACATTTTCTTAACCCAAAGAAGAAATTCAATTTCCGGGCTTATAGCAATACTGCCGGCTTTTATACCACGAGTTGTGATTCGAGAGAATTTAATAAGCTAATTTCCAATTTTCCCTGATCTCAAAAATTTAAACTATAACAGAAGAAAGACTCTATGAGAGGTTCAAGTAATTTCGTGACAATTTGCTTCAGAATAGAATTTTTTAGGTAACAGTTGCTTCCTGAACAGCCATCGTTATAATTAAATATAATCAACTGTGGTGGCATACACTTTACATTCCAAGTTACCGAAAAGCAATATATTCTCGGTCGGAGATGTAGTAATAAATTCAAGATTAATTTCAAATATGTAAATGTTAAAGATAATCTACACCCCTCGAAGCCCCAATCTAGCCCTACAAAAAAGTGAAGGACCGCCTCAGTTTGGACAGAAAGATAAAAAATGTTTTGAGCTGTTTTTATTTCCCCTTTCACCTCAAGGTGCGTATTCACCAAGTGAGAACAAACGTCATCCAAATATCGAACTCCCAACAACGAAATTTGAAGTTCGGTAAGTCGCAATATGTTGTTGATTTTTTAAAATGAACCCAAATCAAATTACCACCATTTTTCATGTTCACTTATCTCTGATGATTTGCGCTCAATATTTGCTAGGTCTTGCTGTCCGTGTGTTAATTTGAGAAATGTGAGGTACCGGAAATTTTTCCTCTCATGTTTGATGAATTATTGGGTCTGAATATTTTTGGACACCTTCGAGAAGTTCTTGATAAATTTCTGCGTTGTTATGGAAATATCGTCATTTTATAAAATTTCCTTTTTACTTTAAAATATTCCCTTTTTTAATTAAACATTATCAGACATCATCAAAACTGCATCAAGAGATAGTTTCGTAAGAAAATGGTTAATGCTAGAGGCGTACATAAAGGGGTTCATAGAACTTAGAAACGAAAATTCGTTTTTATTGCATAACTTCTAGTTTCATTAAGTGTTGCAGTTAAGGAGGTGCCATAACTGTAATTAGCGTGACTGTAACATAGTCAAAGGCGTGCAAAAGGGGGTGAAGTAAAGCGCAAACGCTTCAGATAAAGCAATTTTGCCGGACGCTTGCACGAAAAACGACTGATATCTAAGGAACATTTTACACTCTGTACCTCGAAAACGAAGATTATGCCAATCCTCATTGATAAAGATTTAATCTTATTTTGTCGGGAATAGAAATGGCGGAATGCATAATGCGTTTATCAACTGCAGTTCGGGATTGATATCTGGAAGAATATCGAAGTAACAACGTTTTTATTTTATACTATTTGAGTTATGTCGAATTTTTAAGTGGGCTTTGTGGCCGTTTATCAGTCAGCATTAAAACGATCTAAATGAGTAAAACACTGTCTAATACGTAGCTGCGTAATACGATCCATAAAATTGAATGGCTAAATGTGTATCATCTCCTTGATACATTTCAATTCCAAGTGCAACGATAATAAAATGCCAAAAAGCATCTGGCACTAAATCTCCGGATAGCGACGAAACTGGGTGGAAAAATACAAATTCCTCATGCTGTCAAAATATTTGCTTTCGGTTACTTGAAAATAACGTTAGCACTCACAGTGGCTGGTGGATATCTTGATGGGAGCTACCGCAAAATATATTCCCCGATAAAACGGGGTATTTCGGAAGTCGTTGCCTACGATGACGTTATTAACTTGCGCCGCGGCGCCATCAGAAAGGAGGCAGCGCGACGCCACTTGAGGCATTTATATTCTTTTTATTCGCAAAATCCTCAGGACGTTCTGCCTAATTCGGCGTTGTTTAGCATTTTCGCTGGTCTGTTACCCTTTTTTTCGTATGAACGTAAATTTGGTACGATGTAATCTGACTTTTTTAGGACCCCAAAGGCTATTTTGGGGAAACGAATGATAAGGTGCTTGTATTTATGAAAGGTGTCAGATCTTGGAAATATGTACCCCTTTTTTCCTCTAATTTAAATATGACAAATTCGTAAATAAATAACTGGTAACAAAGAGGTAAGTTTAAAACTAAATTTAATAAGGAAAGGTTTAGACAACAAAATCAAGACAATATGGCATTTTGCATTTAAATCTACAGAGTGTCAAAATGTTTTTTTTTTTATTTTATCAATTGAGAATACATTTCACAATTTTCATTTACAGATTTGAAATTGCCCTTAGAGGATTTTAGGTGCGATAAACTTATTTAAAATATCTGTTTAAAATTAGCTAATAAGTGACACCATCTGCACTTTACCGAAATACAAAAATCGATCTAACGTTTGTTAGGGCCGAGAACTCATGATATTATCCCTAGGTGATATTGAGAACTCTTCTACATCAAAAAGGTATTCTGTAAAAAACTCGTATCTATAACCATTTAAAAAAAAACGAAAGAAGTATCGCTTTGTTTTTTTATTAAAATATTGTTCAACGACATATCTCATTCATAAAGAGGTATATTTATTTGGAGCAAAAGAGCCATTCTTGCAACACAGTAAATCCTTATTTAAGAGAAAATATCACTTTCAACATGAATTTTCACTTCATATGTGGTATGGGATTTTGGGAGATTCGCTTTTGGAACCAACTGAATTTACGGCAAAATTCAATGGGGAACGGTACTTGATCTTTACGAGAAACGACTTATCTCCAGTTTTCATTGGTGTCCCGTTAGTATTAAGATAAAGTTTTCGACAAAAATTTTCCACATTGATGGATTGGCCGGGATAGTGAACGTCTGGGGCTATCACAAAGTCCCGATTAAAATCCGATAGATTTTTTTGGTTTTTGAGATTATTAATATACAAATCTGTAGTTAATATTTTAGCAGAGAGGAGTTATGGGATAATATTCAAGAAGGTATATACAACAATTAACAATTAACAACAATAACCAAACCCTGTTCCAGTATACATTTACTACAGCTATATGGATTGTTATCCAGTATATTATAAATTTTTTACTCTATTATAAACGAAAATTTTTAAGTTTTCATATTTTCTAGCGGGCAGGACGCATTGAGAAAATAATACTAACAAAATATGTAAAATGCATGAAATCAGTTAATTAAAAATATGTCGAAAACCGTTAGAAACGCCAAATTGCTCTATTTTTTACCCTCTAGCGCCAAATACTCATTTGCACCATTTTTTCTGAGACACCCCGTATAAATATCATCAGTCAATGGAATAATTTAAAGTTGCCGTTAGCAAGTTGCATCAACTTAGTACATATTTATATTTCCTTTCAAAGGGCATATTCGAATAGGGTTTAATCAATAAACTGAATAAACCTCTACGAAAATGTACTAAACCTAGAACTGAAGACTTTTATGACTGGGTGATTTCCTCGGGGTTCCTTCTTTATTGAAATAATTCAAAACGATTTCAAATCAAACCAACAACGAAGGCATAAATTTAGCCCCAACTGACTTTCTCATTTCAAGAAGCGGAATAGAATTTCTCAACTATTTTATTGTAATGTTTATTGCTTTCGTGTGCTTTAGAACTGAAATTCAAAAGGAAATTGCAGTTAATATTCGGGTTATGCTTGAACAATTTACTTCAAGATATATTCTTGTTTGAAATCTGGGGTAACTTAGGATCGTATTCATATCCCTAGACAGTGTGAACTGAAGTATGACATTGACATTTTACCTTCATTTACAAGAAATTTCCTAGCGCTTCTTAATAGCAGATTCCAACTCGTGAGCCCCAAGTGTTACCAATTGGTTGAGTTTTTCTTCTGTTTTTGTGTTAGCATGCCGTTTTCTAGTGCGTCTTTGTTAAATCGACATTTCGTTCAGCAATCGCTTTTATGAATTTCCATTGAATGCGACATGTTTGATGGAAATCACATTAGATCAGAATAGAAGAATCTCAGAGACCACGTTTTTACATTATTATGCCCACATGAACCTTACTTCATAAAATGTCTTCAGCAGTCGCACTATGAAATTTGGCAAATGGATATCCGGACATTCTGGATAATCATAGAAAGTTCTGCTGGCTAAACGCCTGGATGCGTCCTTCATACACGACTGTCCTTAGCTCCTGCTATACACAACTGTTGGAACCTTCAAAAGTCGCGAATACCTGGCCTCTTCTTTGCGTTTTGATTTTAAATCACAGTGTCGCGACTCATATGAAATATATACATTCGGTGCCTAGATTTTGGCTACATATAGCCATTTAGCAAACCTATGTTTTCGTCATGTTTTGGAGATTTTCCCATGCGGATACCTAATGTATCATCCACTAAGAAGTCATAAATGCTTCTGGTAGTGTCGCTACATTAATCCTGCACATAGGTATATTGCAGGATAGGCACTGAAGTACATTAATCACTTATAGGTAGATAGACATTAAGTCTGTAACACTCATTTAGGCTTGACAACCGAGTTATTGCACATCACAAATTTGTCGAATATCGTGACGCAAAATCGGAAGCACAATATAAATAATATCCCATCTGTATACAAGGCTGAATGTTAAAATGTATCGGTTTTCACCCTAAACATGATGTTTAGCACACATGCGAGTTTACGAGCTTAATCAAAAGCCCCGTAGTGGGAACAAAACGTGCAGAGAATTTACTGATGCCACAACTGTCAACGACCGTATTGCTTTGAACACGAAGCAAAACAATAGGGGATGATGTATTTTTATTGTAAGTCAGAAATGTAAACAGTCCTCGGATTTCTTGTTTTATCTCGGTTGTTCAAAATAAAGTACAGAGAGAATGGTCTCTTAGGGCAGACGAGTTCGGAAAAGGATGTAGATCTATCGGATTTAAAATTTAAGTAAGTTACTGCATGTCCTTTTGATTACTAAAATATTTATTCGTTTTGTGAACGAGCTTGCGAAAAACCGTTTTCGAGTCAAGTTGACCAATTTAGTAATTTGACTGATTAAAAAACGCACAAACTTCTGCGTTATAAGCTGCAGATTTAAAACGATATTATAACCCCCATTTCTACTTTGTTAAAACAGCTCAATTTATCAAAGTGTTGGCGCACGAAGTCGGGGTCATTTACGCCAAATTTTAATTCAGTTAGTGCTCAGACGATTTCATTTCCATTAACAAATAAGTTAGTTTTGTGAACAGTCTGTTTAATCTGTCGCAATATTTCACCTATTTCATTTGCATAGCATAGCTCTATTATTAAATTTCAGCTAGCTTTATTAATCTGTTAAATAGAGTGCCTAGTGCTACCAACTAGTTCAGAATTGTTTAGCTCTCAGGTTGAACATTTAAATTAAGTTTCAGGATACAGATTTTTGTCTAGACGCGAGTACCACGTCAGTATCAAAAGGAGATTTGTCGTTAGGTTGTTATCAAAAAATAAAAAAAAAAAGGAATTTAAAGAAAGATGTGAAAGAAAATCTCTTTGCTGGCAAAGATCTTTTGCTTACAAAGAGGCCAAGCAAAGGATATAAGCAAAAAAAGCTAAGTAAAAGAACAAAACCTTCGGCTCTTATAAAATATAGAATCCTGTGGTAGGACTGACATGAGAAAAAGAATAGTGCTTGGGTAAAAATGCAATATAAGTTGGTCATATTTCAAATTATTTTTAAATATTGGTCGAATTATGGGTTCGTTCACTGCAAGATGCAGAAGAAACTTGGGAGATAACGTGAATATTCAACTAGGTACATAATAATAGGAAGTTCCTGAATTGTGTTTAACATCGACATGGACTGCGTTACCCTAAAAAAGTAATACCGAGGCCCATTTGTTCCCTTTCAAATTAAGTCAAGCTTTGTTAAGCCTCGCTTTTCGCATATTCCCATTGGGTACGAGCAATTCGTTGATGTCATATTTCCACAAGTGCGAAGGTCGGGGTAGCAAAACCTAATTTTAGTTATAATATAACAAATGTGCCTAAGCACTATAACCACACACAATTATCCTATGAGACAAGCGTTAAGCCAGATTTATAAATTCGACGTTCGATTTGGCTTTGGTGCCTTCTTTGAACATCGGCGCTACATCCGTAACACAGCCTGACAGCCAAATTTGTATTCTTGAAGTTGGATTTGGGATTGCGTTGTGTACCCAAACACAAAATTATGACCTCTCGTTTTATATTTGAAAAATTTCACCAAAAACGCGATAACTCACCAAAAATAGAAGAATGAACTATATATGCTTCGCTTTTAAAAATCGGTTAAATCATTTTTGGATGAATTAGGTTGATTTTAAATTTCGTTTGTAATTTGTCAATTGTTTAGTTTATTTTCACGTACATATCATAGTTCAATTACAAAGAAAGGGATAGCTTTATCAATATTTCAATATTGCTCGGTAAAATAATTTCGCGTTCGTTCATAGTTCATATTCACGTCTAGTTTCGATCCGCTCGTAATCAGTCAACAAAGATGTTCAATTTTTGTTCATCACAGAGATATTGCTTTTAAATTGCTCTTTTCGACATTTCAGGACGGATTGCGGATGAACTGGCAAATGGATGGTTAATATCCGTTCTATATTCAGCGTTTATAAAAATGTAGGCAAAATTGGATTAGAAATGTGTGCATTTACCAAAATTTTGCAATGAATAGCCATTGCTTTTACAAAATTAAGATCACCAGAAAACTCCATTTGAAAATCTGCTTAAAATGCACCACTCATCAACTAACTACTTGTTGAAAATATAGGTTGCCATCATCATGTCCGCCATACGTGCCCAGGAATAAAATATCAAATCAAGCGGAGACCACTCACCGATTCATTTTCAGTTCATCAACTCCCTTTTTGCCGAAGATAAGTTACAGCCACTGATCACTCATTCATTTCGCAACAGCGGGGATCCTAAAACTACTTCGCCTTCTGAAGAGAACTCTAATGAGTGATTGGACTTCGGAACGTGTAAAAAATTTCGTGCAAACTTCAACTCCTAGGAAACGTTTCGATGTATGATCCAATATACAACTTTGGGATAGCCAGGTCTGCGCTAAAGTTTCTCACGTAGTTTCGACTACAATTTTTACACGAATTCAACGATAAATTAGTCTATTGTGTTCATTTAGAGGAATGTAGTGCATTCTGGAATGTCGAAGTGGAAAGCAGAAAGAAGATTTATCTGACCTCAAAAAGCTTAATAGTATTAAGTCCCAAGAACAGTAAGGAAATTTTACTTCTCGAAGACAAAGTTTGTCTGAGACCAGTAAAACCCCCAAAGTCAATTTTTCTGATACCAGCAAAATCCTTATAGTTCGTGATGTTTTTAACATGTTTTGTACGATAGTAATATAAATTAACTGTTTGCCTAGCAACATACCAAAGACACATCTACAAATTTGGTAAATCATCTCCTCATTGTTCAAAATTACCAGCGTCGCCAAGTGTTTCCTCTATTGTATATTTCTTTTTAAGTGTCAAATTGGTCTTCATACATTGTCCTTAAATTTTCAGTAATTTTTCACTAGGTTTCCATATTTTATATTTCGGAATTCTCCAATGTTAATATGATAATTTTTTCTTTTCTGATGCCACTGCCGACATATCGAATATTAAGACACGAACTAATATTTGAGCCTCTCTACTTTGCCTACATCGCACCTTCTTCTACGACGCAAACCCAGTTCCAGAAATCTTCTTTCAGAACCAGGGCGGTGTGAATTTCGAACTTTGTAATGGTTTTCTTCCAAATCCACGATTTATTGTTAATTATTTCATAGCCTTACAACGTCAGTTTTCTTCAAAAAATTTCTTGATCATTTTCCCAATGAGTTTTTTCCCTTAATTACAGGAGAAAGAAAATCAAATCAGTATTATCGGAAGGGCACTTCAAACTTAAATTGGGAATACATACCACTTGTGGTGAGTGGTACCACCAAATATCTTAAAAAAGGAATTAGTAATTAACGCTCTTCGCACTTCATGGTTAATGTTTAGCATACTTTTTGTGATGTTGCATCAATGTGATAATATTTCGCGCATACATGAAAATTTTTAATTTTTTCCTTAGGGTTTTCCCATCAAACAATGTATTTGAAAGTTGTGAAATGTTACACATATGATGAAGGTCATTTCTAACAAATGTATGATATAAAAAAAGTAAATGTGACTATGTCAGCACAGTTGGACATTTTTTATTAGCCTGGGCAATGCAGTTTGTTTTCTGACATGTTTTATTGATATGGCGACGGATGAATATCGCTGTCGCCATTTAGGATTTTAAACATAGTTTTGATATTCAGTTATGGCCCCATTGTATACTTCATATTTACGTAAAAAAATAAATACATACGGGGACGGAGCATTTTTGCGAAAAAGTAAATCTTCAATTTTATTAAATCTGTACAGTATTTTATGTAAATCTAAATTATATACGCTTTGAAATCTAAAATATCAGAGTGATAAGGAGCGTGAATTTTCTAATATTTTAGATGATTATTGTGTCATTTTACAACATCGCGGTGCTATTCACACGTAGTATACTTATTCAAGTGTGTGTCTACAAACAACCTTCAGTGCATAGTAATAAGATGTAGGAGTTGAAATATGAAACCGATGTCTTGGATAAATTCATCTGTTATTAGGTGTCAGTCAGAAGTTGGATGATAAATAGCAAATGGCCTAATCATCACTACGTTTACGCTTCTCTACCTTCTGTAAAATATTTTTTAATGATCGCCAGTTATAATGTCTCTCCATTTCCTAATTCTGTACGCTTAGTGACAAAACTGATTTAGCTATTATCGTTATTATCAACGTAATTTAATTTTGTCTATTAATCAAAGCCTGTTTGTGGCACTTCTACTTGACTCGCTTTTTGCCGAGACACCAATATTAAGCCAGCTTTCTCGAAATTTATGACTTTATGCGATAAGTTATTTATAATCGTGTACTATAACGCCATAATGCCTTGCGAATAGTACGTTTATTCTGACGTGTGTTCGCCTCGTTAATGAAATTGCGAAGAGGCGTGGAACGAAAAATGAAATATCCTAGAAAAGTTTACGGCGATTATGATTGGTAATCCATAAATCAACACATAACTAAATCGACGTCCTTTAAAAATGTTTCGTGCTTTGTTATACAAGCTCGGGAGTATCAATTTAAAAGTAATCAAGCAGATCTCTGTAATAAACCGCCTATGTTAGCGGATTACCAAACCCTGCGTGAATACGCTGATTCCCGAAACGCATCGATGCGAGATAATCCGAACTTAAATCTAAAGTTCCCCGCCAATGGCAAACTTGGGATATGTGCCTCCACTAATGGACTAACGATTACCGCGATTATCCTTATTTCTAAGATAGGATGATAAGTTTTTCGACTAACACCGAAAGTTTACCGACGCCATTAACACTTTCCAAGATTCGCTACTTCAACTCAAGTACCTTAAAACAAATTTAATTATATCGGGCAGATGGTTTCCCTCATTTCCTATGAAGTTTTTATTTAATTACAGATGTCAGCATCTTTGTATAGTATTTATATATTGCTTTTTACAAAAAAAAGATATTTAGTTACTGAATGAATATGTTAAAAAATATATGAGTTCTTGAAACAAACGCAAACTAGGTAGGTACGACTCTTTTTGGTTCACATCGTACATTCGTATATTACATAGGGTGGTTCAACTGCTATGGCCTATTATTGCTATCTTCTAAACCGTAAATGTTACAAGTTCGGTTAAATTAGACAAAAGTTGTCAAATTCAATGACAAGTTAAGATCTCGAAGTACTGTTGCCAAAATTTGTTCGGTTTCGGAAGTACCAGGAAAAAACGAAATTTTGCCGAAAACAATTTTGGCAACACTGCCTCGAAATCTTAACTTGTCATCAAATTTGACAACTTTCATCTAATTTAACCGAACTTGTAATGTTTACGATTTAAAAGATAGCAGTAGTGGCCCATAGTAATCGGACCACTCTGTAAAATATGCATATGCATTGAGTAGAATTTAAGTAACACTGATAAATTGCTCCACAGTATGAGAAAACCCAATATTAGAGATATCTACAGGGAATTCGTTTCTAGAGTTCACCCTAGAAGATCTCGGTAACCATAAAAGATATGAGAACGGTTAATTTGAGGGAAAAGTTGCACAATTTAGATTTCAAGAATGTGCACATTTAAAATTTGAAAAAATTGCAATGACTTTGGAGATATTAAAAAAAATTGAAATTTTGGAAAAAATACTTCATTTTTTGTCAGATCATGTAGCGAAGTAATTCAAAATATTTGACATGTCACAATTGCAACTTTTCCTCTTCTACAACGTGGCGATGTTATATTTGAAATCCGACGTTTCGATTTTCCACCGTCGTCATCGACTTTGTTTTTTCCTATTTTCTTATAACACATGTTAAATTTCAGTTGTACAATTTGGTGGAAATATCAAAAATCCCGTTTTTGCAAAGAATGCCTTAAATAATGTCGATCTATAATTAATTTGGATCACTTAATACTTAGCATTTAGCTCCTTTGCTTCCTCTGACTAATGTGGTCCATCAGGCACCAGCACCCAAAAATAATTCGAAACAGTTATTTAGTTATAATATATCATTACAATAAACATTATAAACGTCATAATAACTAAGACACATAGGAGAGTATCTATTGTTCCCTCTCTGCGTAATTTAAATTGATGTCTTTTAGTAACTACGATAACAATTCTCACTGACATACAATAAGATCTCGGCGTTTAACCTAAGCAGGAACTTCTGGTGGAACTTGGGGGAACCTCGAAACCTCAAAACACAGCAGGGGAGCTTGAAATTATAGTTTATAAGCTAATGATAATAGAAATTCAAACTTCCGATAAAGGCTTCTTGAAAGTTAAATCAGATGAGATAAGCGTGTAGTTTGCAAAGCGAGAGTGAGACGGTTTACGTTTTGATTGCGATATCAGGCTCAACTTTTGAATTTAGGCTAAATTTTACTTGGGGGTGAACCTAATTTTAATTTTTTGGTGCACACATGCTTGATAAGATGGTTAATGGTGTTACTTTTAGTCCTCTCAAAATATTTCTTGCTGTTGCATGCAAATGAATTAGAAAGCGCCAAATACGTAATACACTCATCGGCAAAAGTCTTGCACCTCCCCAATATTTATATTTTCATGCATGTAAACAATACATTGGGCGGAGATAGTGATTCAGTACTGATGAAGAAAAAAGGTATTCGAATTCCAATAGAAAAGATTGTTTATTTGCTTCATTGGTTTTTGTTCGTGGCCATCCGCACTGAGTCCCTATCTCTGCCCAATGTATTGTTTACGTCCATGAAAATATACTGCGTGACAAAGAAAGGTAAACACCCATTAAAGATAATTTTATTTTGCTAATTTTTTTTGTACGTGTTCAGTACCACATACTTATTCAATGATTACACTTTCAGCAAGATCAAAGGAAGAACTTCATTTTTTTTCAATAGTGTGTTGAGCATCCACAGTTCCTTATACACTCATTGATACGCCTGGGCTCGGATCTAATAAGATTGTCAATGTCTTCTTGAGGTATCTCATTTCAGGCAATCTGAACTTCATGAGTAAGGGCTGCTAAAGTCTGTGGAGGGTGCTGTAAATTCAACAGTCTGCGGCCAATCATGTCCCAGACATGTTCAATAGGAGACAGATCCGGCGATCGAGGTGGCCAGGGTAAACGGTTGATTTGATGTTGATCCATGAACGTTATTGTTTGCCTAGCAGCATGAGGTCTAGCATTGTCTTGCTGGAAAATAGCGTTCGGGATAGTTCGAAAATATGGAATCACATATGGCCCCAACACTTCATGGATATAGCGTTGGGCAGTCATGTTGCCTCTAATGAAAACTAGGGGTGATCTGCTACCATATGCGATAGCACCCCATACCATAACGCCTACAGTACGGTGGACATGACGCTCTCTGTCAAATTGTGGATCTCGCCTTTCACCCCGTCGCCTTCTCACCCTTGCCCGACCGTCGTTCGTCCCCAGACAGAAGCGGGATTCATCACTAAAGATAACCTGAGTCCATTCTTGGTCCCACTGAATCCTCTCTCTACACCATTGTAAGCGGTTAGATCGATGTTCGCGAGTGAGAGGCAGCACCCAATGCGGACGATAGGACAAAAGGCCAAAACTTCGTATTCGGCGATATACTGTACGCATACCAACCCTATTCCCATGTTCTTCAAACCACTGATTTGCAATAGCTCGACTGCTGCTAAATCGGTCTCTAAGAGCCAAAAGTCACAATCGACGATCTTCGCGCTCTGTGGTTCCTCTGAGTCGCCCAGTGCCTCTGGTTCTGTGCCCACGGCTTTCCTGAGTCCACGCCTGGTAACACCGCACTATGGTTCCTAAGGATCTGTTAGTTCTTCTAGACACTTCTCTGACCGACAGACCTGCTTCGCGCAACCCAACAATCCGCCCCCTCTCAAAGTCACTAAGCTGCCGGATCTGTTCAATTCTACGCACTCTAGGCATAATGAGTAAAAATTATGACCCATTGCAACACACTTCACAAAAGTTGCGATGCAAATGTGAACAAAAATGTTTAAACAAAATTTTATTTTTTTAAGGAACGACCCATGGAAACTAAAAAAAAATTAACAGATAAACTTGAAATTTTGATCATTTCTTTCTTTTTTTAAGATAAGTCAACATGCAAAAAATTATCAAAATAAAGTGGTTTTTAATGGGTGTTTACCTTTCTTTGTCACGTAGTATATAAATATTGGGGAGGTGCAAAACTTTTGCCAATGAGAGTAAACGAGGTCTGAAACTTGCTGTTAACGTATACATACATATGTATGTAAAGGAGAATTGACTGGAAGAAGTCGTAAGCCGCAGGATTGTGATTCAGACACTTTGTGCGCGAACCACAATCCTGCGGCTTACGACTTTGTGCGCGAATCACATTGTTAGTCACAAAGTTTCTACGATGGTTTATTAAGAACCAATATTATTATCAACATTCTCGTTAGTTGAGAGGAAAAGATACTTTATGTCCGATTTGACTATTCAGAGCCTTTTATAACATTGTTTTGGAGCCATAAACTGATTCAGCAAAGTCGTCCTACAATAAAATTATATTTTAGTAGAATAAAGCAAGTGAAATATGTGTTTATTGTAGAACTAAAAAAGATTGAATATTGACTGGCGAACATAAATTTCTTTCGGCAGGCGATTAAGGTATTTGCGAAGTATTTTAATTTCGACTTTTGATGATCCGATTGATCGATGTAAAGCTATGACCTATAGTCCGTGCGTGGATGCCCCGCATGTAGTACGTCGCAAGACATTTGCGAATTAGTACTCATAGGTTTGCATAGGAAAAGGTAAATAAACGGTAAATGCTATTCGTGTGGTTTCACAAGCGATGGGGCCCAAATCGTCCCTTGGGGCCACTTTAGTTTAACTAGACTATCTGGGGTACACTACAAAAAAAGTTTCATTTGGCAACAGAGGAACAATCACAATCTTGAGGTTGAAAACCAATCGGATTTATTAGAATCAATAATTGTTTTTCGAAAAAGATAATTTCACTAAGATCCGTATGACCAGAGGAGAAATTTAATTGCATTAAAGTCTTCAGTCACTCTGAAGTGCCACAACCGCAGGAATATTCGCAAACAGATTTACGACACAGCAGGTTCTGTTTCATGGGATTTTGATAATTGCTTTTTTTGGTCATAAAGAACGTTTTGGGAATATATTTGCTGATGAAGCTATCGTCAGCAATTAGCTTTTGCGGATAGACCCATTCATCTGATGCAAGCTTCATAAACTACGGCCAAATTACTAAATGTAAGTTTACACTAGATTCCATAAACGATTAATGGAAGATTCGTCAGCTCGATCCAAGTTATAGCCAAAATTCATCACAGGTAAAGCGAGGTTTCCTCAAAATGGCACAAGATTATTAACATCCGCCCTCAATCTCTAATTTACCTTACTCGGTTTATCACAGAGCATTACATGGCGTAATTTGCTGGCTCATCATTGCACCGTCATCCGTTCTGAGCTGAAATCTATAATAACGGTGCACGATATATTGTTTCAGATTTTGATCCATTAATCGATTGGAGACTGTTTGTTATGCGTGTGGAATTAAGCTAGATTATGTCAATCCCTATAGCAAATTCGGGATTCAATACAACGTGTATCACAAATTGTATTTCGCAATGTTAGTCCCATACGACGGACCTTCTGGTAATCCTCATCATCAGTTTATCTGGTATTATAGGATTCCCTGGCGATTAGACTTTTAATAATAGCTGTTTATGTATCTAATTAGAAACTAAATCATTTTATGATAGGAGGAATTTTGGGGGATGAACGAAGCCAAGTCAAGCAATGCGACACGAGTTATATAAAATAGCATTTCCTAATGAATTTCATTCATGCGGTTTTGTCCAGTTTTGCTTGAAGTTGCAGTTTTGCAATGAAGAAATGATAAATTAAAAAAATTGAAACGAATTAACGGATTTTTCCGAACGATACGAATTCAGATGAACGTGACTTTAACTTACAGAGATTTTTAAAGCAGAGTACGTTGTTCAGGTGAAATAACATAGGGGTGACAAAAAAATGATGTAATTTTTCTCTAATTTTCCTTTGCGCAATTTTCAGAAAGAAAATCTAAACTGATTTTCCTATACATAAATATGAGGAAAAATGTACCATCTCGAGACACGTTTTCTTTTTGGATATTGTGTCTGAATCGATAAATAAATAACGTTATCAAAAAAATCAATTTTTTCAACAGTTTATGTTGAGATGCATTCTGTTGAACGACGTTATTCAATGGTCCATGCAAAATAGATGCAGTAGAATTATACCAGCTTATTCATGTGGGAGAACTGAGTCCTTGTCAGTTAAGCTCACTCTATCAAGCGGCTGAAGCAGTACGAAAAGTTCTGCCAAATTTCTAATACTTTGCAAATACTTGCCAAATTTCTAAACTTTCCTTTCATTAAACGAACCGAGTATCGATTATTACCATTCCCATGATGCTGGCTCATATTTGCAACAAACTCAATAGCCATTCTATTACCTAGCTAGAACGAAAATTTGGATAAATTGTACCAGTCTAATTAATAGGGAGATAATATTCGAACCAAATGCGGCAAGTTGGTTTTGGCTTTATTAATCTTCAGGGTCGGCGACCGATTTAACGAGCCATATCCGGAAAACTGGAATTAGTGTCGCGGTAACGGCACTAAAAGTAATTTGCATTATGGGAAGTGCATCTCGTAAATATCACTTACCATAAACGGTAAATTAGCTTTTGAGTGGAACTCGAGCTTCCCCTTTAAAACTGTCAGAGTTTTTTATAAATGGGCAAAAACAGATAGTCCTGGCGGAGCTATCTGTGAGGGTAACAGCATCGTTTTCTACATTATTAACGTTTCAAATAATATTTGGTTTCAAAGTCTAACGCTTTACAGAAAAATGCATATAGAAGGTGATATAAGCTATAATTTAAAGCCGAACTATGCCAGAGGATAACGTATTATTCTCAATATTTATGGCTGCTAGGTCTTTATTATTTTTATCCAGAACGTGTCGTATATTTTACGCTTCCACATATCCATTTTTGCCACAAGCGGCTTTCGCGCCAGCAGTCTCTCGATTATATATTTGAAGACACGGATTAAGGCTCAGGCTGTAATCCAATTAACAAAAAGCCGACCGTAAAATGAGTGTGTGTTAGTGACAAATCTGTGCTGAAAATACCCTCTTTTAATAAGATTAGAGAAGATGTAATTGTTGCAACTGCAAACTTCTTGCTAATCCGAGAGTTGAATATTCAACAGTAACAATGCCTTGCTGATTTTCTCATAAAGTACGACGATTCCAAACAAATAAATTGATTTTAATAATTATTTAATCAACAAGTGTATTAAACGCCTATTAATATACAAGTCAGTTACAGTATTTTTCCACCAACTGCAGGTATTCGTCATGATTGTTGAAAAAATCTAATAAGCGTCAAATAGGATGACAATACCGTGTTTGTTGACTCTGTATACAGTTGATTGCCTATAATAAAATTATGCTTTAAAGTGATTTTGTTTACATGATTTAAAAAATGAGGGTGTTCGGGAATTTAAAAATTGCATTACCCAGTTTCATTATTTTTTTTAAATTTATTTAACAGGTGCATGCACAAAATCTATTGACGTAAAAAAGAGGATCTATTATACACGTTGATTCAAAAAGATTAATGAGAATGGTACCGTTGATGTGTACGAAGAAAAATATTTAAAATGCTGTGGTGTCTGTTAAACTCTTCGGATTCTTGAACACCATATAATTATATTTATAATGTATATCTGCTGAAACGCGATGCAACAGCGTCCGAAAAGAGTCATTTTTGGGGTTCAATAAGAAAGGTTAAGAGAAACTACTCTTTTAAAGCAAAATCCCGAGATGTGCACGTATAAAAACTGGAAAAAAGTAAGAAAATTTATAGGCAACCATGCAGGCGCCTGAATTTTTATGCATGATGTATTACGTGATAAAAAAAGACTGAGGGTGGGAGGGAGTAACTATCTGCTGCCACTGCTTTATTTATGGTTCGAAGCCGACAGCTAAATTTCCTATTGATTTAGCTTTTATTTTGTTTCAGACTCAATTTGGCCCAATTTCAATTCCTCATATAGAAATTTTTCATCTCGATGGCTTTCCATTGTTTTCTATTTTTCAGATTCAGACGAAAAATAAAATTCTTTTACCCACTTGTATTAGTGGTTTTGATGTTTAAAAGTTTCTCCGTAAACAAAAATAAATACATAACTTGAGCATGGACTCCCAACCAAAAAGGTATCCGATTAATTTTTTTTATTTCCCTCTTTTATCTTCGATAAATAAGCCCAAATTTATTCGTACATAATATTTCCACTTTGATTCCCATTCGTTGCTCAGTTCAAATATCACCGCAAAATACTGTTCAAGCCGAACCAATTCCAATATCTTGGTATTTCCCTTATGGAAATATATTTTTACTGAAAACCCCTTTAGCCCTGCATCAATCTGAGGGTACATAAAGTGATATCAGATTGTAAATTCACAGGAAGTGATCGATGTGAGCGTTGAGGAATGCATTTTATATTCCTCGATATTTGCATTCGGAAAAGATCGGAATGATAACTTTAAAAAATAACGATTTAGTTTGGCTCAATGGAACCTTCTTCTTATCGCCAATTATTCAGAATTTGTGGAAAAGTTTTTTTTTTTTTTTTTATCTTTATGCTATTTAGTCAGGCGTTTTTGGTTTGACAAAAACAGTTAGGTGATATTGATTTTGAATTTGATGACTTCAAAAATTTCGTTGGAAAAGGTCCAGAAAGTTAAAGTACTCTGATTTCAGCAAATATTTGGATCCCCAGTTCGTGTACAATAAAGCTTTAATATTCTGTAATCAACACTCGAATCTGACGACTTCAAGGCACCGTTCGATTTTTAATTTAAAATTTTTTTTTAATTAAATTTAAATTAAATTTTTTAATTTCGATTAAAAACAAAGTTGGAATAACATATAATGGAATGAAATGGAATGAAACGGGAGACAAAAATGTCCCTTATATATCTAACTTGTATGTATATTCATTATTCAATATTAATTGTTACTTCAGTTTTGATGTGTTCTGACAATGAGCTTCCCAACTCAAACGGAAATTCGAATGTACTCCGAAAACCTTATTGCTTTCTTAAATTTGTATAAATCTCCTACTTACAAACAGATATAATGTGAAATTATCCCATTTTCTTATCGAAAACCTATATTGTTTAATGAGTTAGGCACCCAAATTACAGATGTCTGACCTCCTTATCTAATCCGATCCAGTAAAGCTTCAGTTGACCACTGACATTAGAAATCACAGGAGATTCCCTAAATCATATTTCAACATGTTATTTTCTTATTTAACCAACAACTAACTTGATAACTATAATATGTTAGTAAAGGAGGCAGATATTGAAATACGTTAACTTTCCTGTTGAAGAAAGAAAACCTTAATCTGCCTAAAAGCAATAATATTGATAAGGCCAAATGTATATGCGGGGTCAGCGTTTTCAATGTTCCTTTGCATGTGTGTTCTTTTTTCTTTTTTAAAATAGTCAGTCTGTAATATATCGTGTTGTAATCAGGTGCTCCTTTTTCTTTTCCTCACCCACTGAAGCAACCCTCAACATTTCCATTTCACTCTATAAGAATTCTATTCAAATTTGTTGGATAAACGACCTGTGGGAAATTATACATATTAATTAATGATACTCTCGAATCTGGTAAAAATAAACGGAAAGACACGAAAAGTCTGACAAACAAATTCACTCGTTTTTTGTCTTTTTTGTATTTTTAATATTGAGAGTGACACCATGATTTGTGTCGTCCATCGAAAACAAATGTCTCGCATAATTTTACATATGGGAAGCCAAAATGACTCCGTAATGAGATCTCATCCTTTTCAAAAAGGTCCTTTTTACTTGATCCGACCGACCGTGGTAAATATATGCGTTTGTGTTCCCCATACGACGCAGGATTTACTAGAGTTTTAGCGCGTTTGTTTTATTCAGGATGGTCTATTTATATGTTAATATTTTTATTCGTATTCTATTGATTTTGTGCCCAAACAAAAGGAGGCAGCCTAGAGTTCCGCTTCCGCAACTTTTTTCTTCCAAGTCTCTGGAAACGAGTTTCAGACGTTCCCTTTTTGTACGCTTTTCTATGTTATCCGATGTGAGCTAAATTAAGTTTTATCTTAAATAGCTAGATTTATTTATGGAAGGTCAGTTTTAGAATAGAAACGTCGACGTATGCACTAATCTTAACCAATTTTACGCTGCAAATTTTGCTTTTTTGCCGCGTTAATCCTAATGAATAAAACATATTTCTCTCGGCGAAAGGTCTCATAGTCCAATTAGAGAGCCGCTGCTTTCTTCTCATACACAAAGTGAGCCAATATTGAATTTATCTGTGGCAAAGAACAAATCTCCTTTAGTTTGATTTAGTAGTGTGGCATTAAAGTGACAGCGGGTTTGTGGTAAGCTCGCCACAGGCTATAATTTTCAGCCAAGCTGCACATAAAGGCCCAAGGTTTAAATCTGCTTTATTTAAGCTGTAAAAATCCATAATTTAATGAGGAAAATAACGCCCTTCGAGCCCCGCTTGTTCAGGAGGGTTATTTTGAATAATATGGCTTTGGGTTTCTTTTTCTACCCAATTAACTCTTGGACTTTGGTGTTTCGTCCTTAAATATTTACAATAGTGTCTGAAAACAGTCCTTTTCGGAATATTTTCGTTGCTTTATAACCGCCATACGAAGATTCTGCTATGTATTTTTAAGGAAATTCAATATTTCCAAAATGAGTGAGAAACGCGGTGCTTTTATTTAAAACTTCAAATCGTGAGGCTACATGATTTTGCTTATTTTACGCATCAGATTTTTGTTCCAGAATACTTGATGAGGATACGCTCCAGAATTAATACACAAACTGCAATTAGGTTTCCATAAACGAAGATAAGTAACACGTAAAAGCAATCAAATATCCGTACTGATTGGAATATTCCTGCCTGGTTGTTGCATTGGGGCTTTCTCACAACACGCACTTTTGCACGCATTGCGATACCAGTCTCTTGCAGTCGTAGTAACCTGAAATTAAACAATATTCATACAGTATAATCAAGAAAGACATCTCAATAAAGAATTTATCAGCGTGAAATACGGTGAGCCGAGTGATAACATTTAAATTTTAAAAAATTTAAATCGACATTTCGAAGTTCAAAATATTCAAAAATAACCCAGTGAATCAATGAATTAATAATCTGGACGAAAATAGTTCAGTTTAAATTATAAACCAAAATCCTCAAGAAATTTTTGTCAGTGACTTTAATCCCGCACATGAATGTACTTACCATACTTTGAAGATTTCTTTATATCCTGACCGTTTAGGCACCGCCGGATATGATTTCATCTAAAAGTAGGTTTTAGTGAGACAAACAATTGCAATTTCCTCTGTTCACAAACATATAAGTGGTATAAAGGGTGTCCAAATTTCTTCGATAACTAAAGCTGACTTAGTTGCTAACGCAGAGATTATAATTAAACACTAAATTTAACTATAATCAGAATTATAAGTATAGGGTTTTTAAGCAACGAACAATTAAGTTTAAGCCAGAAACTACCATTACGTTCAGTGTTTGCCATCAAAAATCATTAAAAAAAAGCTGAGGGGCAGTGGCACTTCAAGAATGCCCCCAAAGAGGCCTTTTTCATTCGTGAAAATACACTGGAGAGTGGCGCTCTAAAAGGGAAAACTAAATTTTAATTTAAAGCGACCACAGGAGAGGGCACAAAGGTCAAATGCTGGAGTTGTATGAAAAAAGACATACGACAAATGACGAAGAGGGTTTACATACAATTACACAAACGATTAACGGGTGTTCCCCTGTTTCATATGCGAATAAATTCAATAGTGTTGGAGTTAATGACATTTGCATGCGAGACCACAACAAAAGTGATAATGTTTTTTCACTACTAGTTTAAAAAATGCCCACTATTGATGACTCTTCTAGCCTTTATTTGAAAATACTGGAATAACAGATTTACAATGATACGTAATGAAGGCGATCACGGGGTCGTCATCGTGCCTTTTACTGCTTTATTTATTGCTATCATGAAAACGTAAGTCACCATTGAGATTTTTAATTTAGATTTAATTTAGGTAAGTTTATTGAAATCTTATTGAATTTAATAGTAAAAAAAGACTCGTGTACACCGCGGTTGTGAAATATGTACTTATGACCCTCTCATATTCGATCCCTAAGCGCTGCACGCTTCGGGATTTAAATTTGACATTTGAATCATCATGTGTTTTAACCTGAACTAACCTCATTGGCCAGGATAACTTTACCACAGCAAATACAAATATTTCGGGAAATAACCTGCCTGTTTACGTCACAAGTAAGCTCACGGATAATTTTACCGTCCTCGAACCGAGAACAGTTCATACGTATTATTTTCCAAGTACCGAAGGAACTCTTCAGGTTAGTTCAAGTTCGCTCACTTACGCGGCTCACTTGCAGCTTGCCATTTGAAGCTTGAGAGGAATTAGGTGCAAATTCGAAATTTCCAACAGCATTGTGGCAATTGCGTGAGCTAGAACCGTACTAGGAAAGTAACGTTTGCGAGATCGCGTTCGAATTAAGAATCCCAAATTGTATACAAACGTGGTCAGCAGTTTTGACCGCTACTATACGTATGTACGTGAACTGTTGTTCTAGTAATGTTCATGCTGACCAAAGTGAATTCGAGAATATATTATTGCATACTTTATTATATCCCCGCGATTCTTTTACGCTAGAAAATGTCACAGAAACTTTCAGTAAAATTAATTTAATGGTAGTAATGTTCTAAAGCCAGAACCATAAAAAACCTCTCCAGTAGACTCGAAACCGAACTCGGAACGTGTACACTTTTTAAACGGATAAAAGGTAATTTAGCTGCTGTGCTGCGAAACTAGATTAATTTATTCAGTTCTCTAGTTTCTAGCAGTTATCTTTCGGCATACTATCACAAGAAGCGGGCACCCGTCTGAGCACCGAGCGGACATGCCCGGTCTGGACGCCGCCACAAAATATAAGGTTACCGCCACGGGGCCGCATCACGGTAGTTTCGGCAAACCGAGCTCTAATCGCGCGTGGTTCAGGCGGAATGTGTTCTGGGATTGTATACTTGTCCATACTTTCAAATGTACAGGACGTCCCAAACTGGTTCTCCCTATAGGGTAACTTCGTTGCTGGTTCCGATGAAAAATAAAAACGACCTCACTTCTATCGCTCTGAGAGAATTACGGTCGCACATTCAGATTTATTCTTCGATTGAAATTGGCACGATAAAAAATATTTTCAACAGAATGCGAACTTAAAAAAATGCAATGCACGACTGGGACAGCTATATCACTGGTATTCGCATGTATTTATCAATTCGTCGCGACGTCATTTGGAGCCCCAGGCGATATCGCAGAGCATACTTGAGCTTTTTTTGAATTTTGGTTTGGAAGCGTATTTTTCTTAGTTAACGAGTAACATTTTTCCCACCCACTTGAGCGTGCAAAGCACGTGCGTACGTATATGATCAGCTGTTACTTAAAGTTTGTAATATGCCATTTCCGGGTGACGTATGTTACTAATGGGTTCGCCGGCAGAGAGTCGCAGGAATAAATATTTTTACCTTACTTTTACTTACGTACATGTACCCCGAAATTTCCTGCAGGGCGCATACATCGTAATTCGTAAAGTTTTTCAAAAAGTACTTGTAGGAGACCACAATGGGAGCGAAAAAGGCAAAACCTCCTTCCTGCACTCTCTCTAACCCATGATGAGCATCCATATAACTATCGCTACCAATTTTCTTTACATAAAGCGTACGCAATATCCCACTTTTCGGAGACTGCAAACAATACCCGCTAAAATAAATCTCACTCTATTATATTATCTCCCAACCTCAAAATAATGCTTTATATAAGTCTTATTCAACCCTCCCACTTCGTATCTACTTTCCAAAAGGGCATTCAAAGTATTTATGTTTGCGGTCGATCTGAGGAGCACTAAAATGCCTGCCGAATATGCCACGTATATAAACATAAAAAGCAGGAAAAGTAGCAATACTGTTAATCTTCCAGCGAATCTTAAGGGCTCTATAAGGGTTCCTGGAAAATTTGAATATTTTATGACATTTTTCCAAGTAAATTGGCAACTGAAACTTGTATCGTGTTAAAGCAGTAATAACTTTGAAAGTGTTTCTAGAAGCCTATTTTCTGCTGTAACGGATATTGAGCCTCTAACGATGGTCTAACTATCTGCTTGAAACACCTATAAGGCAAGATTATTTTCCCTATTGTGGCTCTACGTACCTTGTTGACAAAGTGCTTCGAAACACAATAGGATCGTATCGCTTACTGTTATTCTCCGAACTGATCCTCTTGTTATATTTTCCTGAAAGTCAAAGATAAGTGAAGTAAACAAAGTATCCAATCGATCTATAATTTGCAGAAATGGAATAACATGGACTTTTGTAACACCGTGATTATTGTCTTAAGTGAAAAAAGAAACCTTTTGTCCCTCTGCTTCCCCTCTAGCTTCCCATTGCAATACCAAATATATGATAAAAAAAAACAACAAGGTCATTATTCCTGTGGCGATCCATACAGACTGAGAGAGAGTTAAAATATATATGTCCCTAACGTAACTCAGCGAAGGTCTCTTAAGAAAGAATTTCACACTCCAAAAATCGATCGGAGATAGAGGCTGGAACAGATTTAGACGGTATGGGGTTAGATACATTGTGGCTAAAATTTTTAGATAAGTGAGATAAACATTGGATAATAATCCTCCCTCTTACATGCTATATCTATCTTTTCACTGAGTAAGTCTCCGATCATGCCGTCCATAATTATCTTTCCAGTCGATTTGTTGATTACTCCATAACCATGATAATCGTAAACCGTGAGCTGCAGTGTAGCGTTTATGCTTTGCAGCAGGCTAAAGAGGATGGGCATATCTTGTTTAAAAAACGAATCAGAGGTTTCCCTAAAAAAAATTAACGATTCAATATTAAATAGTTACCAGTTTGTATACTCACGGTATATCGTCAAAATTTGAGATAATTATGTTCTTATCATCAAAGAGCACGTTACCGGCTTTAATAGGGTACTGCCTGAAATTCCTTCTTCGAGCAACGGCTAAATCTCTGTCTGGATGAGATATCCTGATCCCAGAGGCATTCTTCCAAAAACCGTAGGTTTCTATGACTGAACTGATATAATGCTTTTGATGAATAATGCTAAAATTCATTTTAAGCAATACCCAAATCTCCATCAATTCTAATTTTGTACAAGTACTGCAGTTTTATGGTACCAACTTCTTTTACACCAATCAGAACGTCGCTTACGGGGAAAACATTCATTTTTGCCAAAACGTTGATGTAGAAATCATAATCAGCAATGTCAATCAAAAATAAATAACTTTTAGAATCCAGGAAAAAACCCTTTTTGTTTATCTGCAAATACCAATTATGTATTAATGTTGCTGTACTTTGAATTATTAATTGTGGTCCAATTGAGGACTCAAGGGTTATTAACGAAATATTTTGCATATTCCCTTGTGAATAATCTATTGTATTAAGTTGAAATGGCTGCCACAACCTAAACTAATTTAGTAAGCGAAATTGGCTATGTAGATTTACCTTATTGAAAAATTTAGTTATATTACAATCGATTCCATCAGCAATAATCCACAATCTATTAATTGGATGCATACATTCGAACGTGGGTTTAATGAAAAAGGGTACCTTCATAGTAAAATTTTCATCATATTTAACAATATTTTTTACCAATTGGATCTTTTTCACTACAAAAAAAAGTATTTGCTTTTAAAATGGAAATGGAAAAAATAAATGTGCTTTCTAAACGAAAACAGCGAAACAAAATAATATAGTAAATAGGCAGAAAAGGAATTTGCATTATTTTTTAAATGCGGACCTGGAATTTTAATTCCTAAGTTGGAAAGCAAATTCAAGTTCCAATGCAGCCACGTATGACTTGTATAAGTTTTCCAAAGTTTCGAGCCGAAAAATCCATCATGAGTGTTTCCTTCCGACAAAAGTTCTTGAATAATGCATTGTCGTCTTAGGCAGGTAACCTTCTATGTAACCTTTTCATCATCCATTAAATCCATTTATACCCAGTAAAAAATAACTCTTGCTGACTAGCTATGCTGCCAAAATGATTATGAGGTTTGTAAATATTTACACACATTTTAGTAATTTATTATTGCAACACACACCACCGTAATAAAAAAAACGCAAACATTCCAATACACATGCTGCTTTAAATAGTCTAAATGCTCGCTGTGCTATGCTGACAGTGTTAGTTTGTTGTTGGAAAAATCAATGATAATGGATCTGGACGCCATAAAACATTCAGAGTCATACACGTCATACACAGAGCCATAGAGCTATAGTGGTAATATATTCATCCTTGAATCGTCCTCACTATTCTCCTTAATAGTGCGGATTCACTCAGCCTCTTTCAGCGCTGGATAGAGGGCTAAAGAATTTTAAAAAAATCTATTTAAATGGCTTTGCTTACATAAATCATTTTTAACTTATTGCACTCTTTTCCTATGTGTCGTTTTTAGCATTTTTCAAATAATCATGATTTCTGGCCCACCTTTGGATCACTATATCTATCTTCAATATCTGATAGGAAACTTCCAAAAATATTCTTTTAATAGTTAATTTAAATGTCCATTCTTCGCTTTTTTTATTTTTTTTCTAGTAAACCAGGTAATATATCGAAAACCCTCAAATATATCCCGACGAGAAGTCTCTTTACATATGCTAATAGAAAATACTTATCTAAGGTCTTTTCCAGAGAAGTTATATATGCTGAAAATTTTAACACAAACACTACGTCCGTACCTAGACTCATAAGGAATCTCGTTTTGGAGGTAGACTCAAACACGAGAGAGAGTCTCAAAAACCGTACAAAAAATGGGATGTGCCATTTACATTGAAATTCAGTGTATTTCGACCGTTACCATTAAGTCTCGCAGAGCGTTTTTTATACTCTTTGTGTATTCCTGTTTTGAGTCGTATTTATAGACGAATTAAATCATTCCTCGCGATTAATTTAAGATTGCACGAACTCTCCTTCGTATTTTTCGTTGTATAAGTTATTCATTGCGAAAGAAGCCCCTTGCTCTCGTTTAAAAGCAAAGGGTGACGCCCGAAAAATCTGCGATAAAAAATAGGAGACTACTTACAGTTACAGATTATTTCAAGTTACTTCAGGTTAGTTCAGGTTAAGAGTTATTCGAGAGGGTAACAACCAGATACTACATACAGTCTATGAATTATTTATTGATCATTAGGGCGTAGGTTCTCACCCTGCTAACCTATTCTATCCAACCTGAACCATCTAACTCACCTGAAATAACTTGTTTAAATAAGGGACGTCAAGTGAGATGCAATGTATCACGTCATGGGCAATGTTAATTTCTTAGATTATCAAATATCAAAATAAAATGGATTGCGTGAATTAAGAATTCTTTAACTATAAGTTTGGTTAAAATTGAGAGGTGTACGTGTTTAGGGGATCTACAGCGTTCAATACACCTCACTATGTTTGAGAATATTAAAAGACGGTCAATACACAATATTTCTAGCGTACTTTATATTGGAGAAACTTTATTGTGAATTTGCCAACAAAGGAGAGAAACTCGAAAGAACTTCTCGTGTGGTACAAAATGACAGTTTATTTGTTTTAGCTACTTACTTTTACTAAGACATCCATCGTACATATGAAACGCAGTATTTCTTTTGCTCATAAAAAAATCAGCCAAAAATTGCATTGTCATACAATCCCCATGACTAAGTATGGCAATTATTGCACTTATAAAAGGAAAGTACCAATATGGTGACTTCATTGTCAAGAGGACTACTACCAAAGTATATCTAGCTAAAGTAGAGCCTGCAATTTCTAGACGTCCAAATCCTTTTATAAAAAATACCATATCATCATGTTTCAACCTATCCGCATTGCAAGACTGAATCGTCCTACTTATACCAAACCCCAGATTTACCTTTCGAGCAATAGTAAATTATTCATGATATTTTTTTCCCAGAAAGACAGATGGGAGGACATTTTCCGACTTACAAGCTCGTACCTCACCAGAAATCTGTTCCTTATGTCCAGCCATTAATCAAATAATATGGAAGCCATAAAACAGTGAGTTATAAAGTCATTACGGAGTAATAATTAAATTACAGACCGGATCTGATTATTAAAGTTTGGCAACTCCCTCAAAGTTCAAAGAAAAACCCACCCAAGAACAATCATTTTAATTGTGCGAGGTTTGAATGTAAATTTGAAAGAAATTAAACAGGTACCTTTGGGACGAGTTATGTGGAAGGCTGGATAAAGTTCTGGAAACTGTAATTCGGATTTGTGGAAGCTGATGTAGCTGAGATCATATATATTAATTCCAGAAAGTTACGTTCCAACTCTTAAAGGTTTCAGTAGCAACTTGTCGAGAACGGATAAAAGATAGAAATCTTCTATTATAGATTATTGATGAAGCTGCTATAGTTACATAAAATGTGTATCCGAGGTAACCAGTTGCAGAACCTTTCAGCATTATTACATTCATTTTATCCAGCATCGGTTGGCATACAAAATAGAATCTTCCACGTTTTGCACCTGCGTTTTCATATGCTCAGGGTTCAAATTTGCTGTTCAAGCCATCGATATAATAAGCTTTCTCCAAATTGGATGTGCAGCGTGCGGAAGGAAAAAGATAAATTATACGAAAATAACATGAGGACGGCACAGGCGAATTTTCCTGCTAGAAAAACTTAAACAGATAAATCTTGTTGACAAATTGACAATGGACTATTGTGTTCTTTATGGGAAATTTCTCGGTAGGTAGGTATTTATTAAATTGGACTTCAAAAAAATCCTATATTATATGACATATAAGGTAATTTTGTTTTCTTTTCTTCCTTGCTAAACAGTTTCTTTTCTATTTTTTGGTGGCAGTCTTAAGCTCACTAGTGCAATTGCACACTAAATACAAACTGTATACACTGCGCCATGTCATTACTACTTCTATAAGCGACTAAGAAGAAACAGGACTGAATAGACATCGAGGTCTTAAGCTCCCGGGACACTTCGGAATAGTTGAGCATTGAAAAGCAAAGCTCCGGTGGAAAATATCATTTCCCAACTCCTATGAGTGTGAGGATTGAATTTATAAAAGTGGCGCTTGTAAAGGAATAAATATATTTCTCCTGGAATAGATTTTATTTTCCACTCCCTTTTGAAGTTGATTTTCCACGTTTGCACCTTATAACGTAGGGATGATGTGTTTGCAAGTTCGATTTTTACAGCTCGATAAACAAAATATGCACAGATTTCATGATTTGATCATCTTAAAAACTAGGTAAACAAACAACTTGCAATTAAGCTAAGAAGTAATTGTGGATGAATGTAAAACCGCCAGTTCACAAAATGCGGCATTGTCGTCTCTTGAGAGTCTTTAAATAAAAATATTCTCCAATCCCTCCCACTTCTTTACATATGGAAAGATGATTGATAGCTATATATACAAGCCCCTATTATGTCTAGTTTACATGATCCTCGCATGAGAGTAGAAAGCTTAAGTGTCGAATTTTGATATACTACGTTCGTTTCTTTGTTTATCCATCAAAATCTTCGTTTTAACTGAAAGTTGGATTTACGATGAAGGTATATAACTAGACATTAAGGTCACTCAACGTTTATTTTTAACCCGTTAGGAAATGCAGTTTTGTGTGACTTTTGTGTCATATTGCGCACCCTTGCGTCGCTCGAGCCGTAGAATTTGTATTTCATTTTGGCAATGTGTCTCATTGAAACATTTCAATAACACATGATCATGATAAATACGATTCAGTTTCTTCGCCAATTAAATGATTAAATGTTTTCGATTTATTTCCATTTATGTACCGTGAATACAGCATTTAATAACACGTAATCATCCTAACAGCGATCGAATTTTTCCACCAAATAAAAATTGATAAAAATCATGATTTATAAATCCAAATAATTCGAAAACGGCTGAACGAACGTGAAGATGTTAGATCCTTTTAGAACGAGGAAAAAAAGGTCTATCGAACAGTGGAAAAAATGTAGTGTTTTTCATTAAATACTTACCGACCTTAACTTTCCTTCCAGAGTAAGGAGAAAGTTTCCACTCCCTGAGATATCCTCTTAGGAACTTTTTTTCGTGCTCTGACCAAAGTAATTGCCTCTCAAAATAAATGTACAATGTGTAAATTAAAGTGTTTTGCATGGTTTTTTTCCTTCTTGAAATCTTTGGGATGAAAATTAAAATCTAATTCAACGTAAGAGAGATTTCGGAGCGAACGGAATTGTATTCCTCTGTTCTTGAAGCTTATTTCAACTTAATCAACATAACAAGATTCCGCACACGTAGCACTTTCTGTTCAATTTTCTAGGATATGATGTTGGCCTGTTTTATTATAGATATCCGAGTCCAATAACAAGACTAGAGGTTAAGGATAATCCGGCAATTTTGTTCATCAATTACGTTCCCTTCGTTCGTCCCTTCAGCAAAAAGCCTTATAATTCGTCGGGTTACCAAAACAACGGATTTGTTGATAAAGGTTTTGCGAACCCGGCCCGGAAATCACTTTAATTGCTGCTTTAGGTAAGATCAAGAGTAATATGTTACGAGCTAAAATCCGCGGGTAGTAACTTTAGATCACTGCGTACTTACTGGTATCAGCACATTAAAGCAATTAATTTAATGTTTTTTCCATTAGCAATATTTTGAAACTTGCTAACCTTTTCTAAAATTAATTTCAGCTCGCGTTACTGTTTTCTCTGATAATAGCAGCAGAAAGATGACTGAAATTTAATTCTCTCAACAAAATTCCAACTAATTCGGTAGAACCTGATAAGAGAGCCTGAAATCGGAATTACGTGCATCTGAAGAGTGGCAGACAGTAGCAGTTATTAAATTGAATCTGTCAGGTTTTTATTATGGCAATATCAGTTGCAGGCGCTGAAGTTCCGGCTACCTGCCAGGTAATAAATTCAACTCCTGCGAGACCGATTGAAAGCTCAGGCCATCGAGAAGCGATGCCTTCTGCATACCGGAAAGCGACTCTGAAGCTGTGCATACAGATCGAGATTTCATGTTCTGGAATCCATGCGGACCGTTAATTTGCTTGGAATTTATGTGCTAAGGTTACAGGTAATATACGGGTTTGACCTCGGCGACACCATTACGAATTATTGTTTATAGTTGTTGGCGATAATGAATTTAGTTGGTTTGGCAACTTCGATGCAGTGCTCCGCTTAGAAGCAAAGCTGAACCAACTGCCGCAATATATAAACCCTTAATATCTTGGATTGTATGGGCAATATGTTGCTTATTCCAAATTTGATTTGGTCTTGAAGAAACGGTAACACTTATTAAAAATCGCCTCTACTAAAAAGTAAGGAATAATGAACGTAGTCCCCAGTCTTGCGCAAAGAAGTTTAATGAGTTCTTTTTGGAAATTTGGATACTCCGCACACTAATTTGATCCAGTTGTGATTGTGCCATCGACTCTTTCGTGTGATAGCTCCATTTTTTCTGTTTCCCTTGCAGGTGTATGTGAGCTACGAGGTATCCTGGCACCAATGATATCCAGTGTGCTCAACATGGAGATCTCGTGGACGGTAATAGATACAAGAATCCTTAGAATCGGTTACCAAACCATAATGATTTCTGTAATATCATGTTACACTATGAGCATAAAACTATATATTTCTTCAAAAATACAATCACTCCCCTGATGAAGTACAAATCTTTAGCAAACAGGCTTGTTACAGGTAACTTTACCAGGATTTCGATGTAATACACCTGCGACACGACTGTTAAGTCAATATTAGCGTTTCATGCTAGAGGTTTACAACTGGTAAATTACATAAAAATTTTATCGGTGCATTAAAATAAATCATAACCTCAATTCACTGCTAGTTGGTGACTCACTCTGTATATTTCTGAGTATCATGGAATGCTAGAAGTTTACGAATCCTTCAACTTTTGTATAAAATATTCTTAAGGTGTTGTGTATTTTCCGAGGAAATTCGTCGAATTTCGGGGTTAAGGGATTTTAATATACGGGACATATATAAATTTCATGAGTTAATACACACATATGTACTGGGTCAAACAACGCAATTAACAGTTCCTTTAAACTTCACATACCGTTTCACAGTTTAAGCTTTTAATAGAACACTCGAAAATACCGTTCACCGATTCCAGAAGTTTAAAAAGCATTCCAGCATCGGAGGATAATGCTCAGTGGTGCAAAATAATCTCTTTAAAATTAAATTACAGTCTTTAACCGGAATTCAGAAGCCGTACTAAAAGCACATCTCTGCTGCTAATGGAGTGATGATTATTTCGATTCTTCCGAATTAATGGCAAAGTTTTTTCCATTTAGAAAGCTTTGATCAATTTTCAGCTATTCATTGTCAGCCAGATAGAATATTCAAATTACCTATTGACATTTAAAACGTTTTATAGGACGCTTTTAAGGAATTCCCCAAAGCTTTAGTGAAATATTATTGGTAAATGGGGCTTGGAAAGGATATCGCTTTATTTAAAATTATTTTAACCCGCTATGCTTAAGTGTAAATCCTTCCATTCGGGAACGTTATTTCAGTATAAAAACGAAAATGTACGAGTAATGCTGCAATCTGCAATCCAACCATGGTTCGTGGGAAATCTGTGCTGATGTATTGTCCAAGGCACCTAAATACGGCAATCATGTGAATGATATTGACCTCTATTATGGCAACAATCTGAATCAATGAATCTGCAGGGTACTGAACATATACAAACATAGGTTTGTAAACAACAGTTACAATTAATTAGTTAAGACAGTATTAAACACGTCGGATCCTCAACAAATTCTATTAAACTTAATAAAGTACTCGACTATATATGATTGACGAAAGGTAGGTAACTTGAAACTAACTCTTTTTAGGTGAGTTATTTTTTCTTTTTCGAAGCTTTTCGAAACATTTATCTTCAATTGATCCAAAAAATGCTTAGACTCGTTTGGAACGCATAAACCATTCGTCTTAAATTTGATTGTATGAGTTTATTTGGTATTTTTTGGAATATTGAATTTGGATTTTCATGTGAAAATGCAAATAGCACCGGACAGAATTCTCAATTCTTTTCGTCAAAAAAGGTTTGAACATAAGTCAATAATGTTTCGATTATCAGTATTGATGGACTCTCCGAGTTTTTTCCCGTTTCGTCCGAAAAAAAATTAAATTTCGAATAAAAATGTGTGAAAATTTTGGGAAAGTTTGTACGGAGTTAAAGGTTAATTTCATAGCAGCACAATGGGTGTCGTGCTTGGCTCAAAACAGGTAAAAATCGCACTTTAAAAATTCAATTTGATTTACGTTCGGGTCTCTGAAGCCGCACCATGACCGAGCAACAAGCCTGCATAGAGCTCAAATTGCATGTAAGTTGAATTTTCACACATCACGGCAAAAAGTCAGTAACGAACATGAGACTGGATAGTGCAGTGGCGTGTCGAACGCATTCATTTATCAATTTTTATTATTCCAAATATATGAAAGTTTATATTTATGTTAATTTTGATATTGGAATTTTTGTTCTGGAAAACTTTATAAAGAGGATGTCACACAAATTTGGTTTTTCATCGACTGATAATTGGATGGCCTCCTGCATAAGTTGACTAAACACACATAAAATTTTTCAGAACGTTCCCAAAATATCAGCTAAAGCTTAAAAACACCCGTGGCTGTTGGTCTCGTATTACGAAATTCTAAAATTTAGCTATAGCACTAGAGTTTCTCTCTCAATTTGGCCTTTGATCAAGTTATTGTCAACTTTGTGCTCAATTATTAATATATTTTTTAATGTATGTGTATATAATGATAGGCGAACCATTCTGTAAGGTTCTTAAATTGTAAGATACAACACAAACGGTTATTCAAACTTCAAAACAAATAGAAAACCATAACAACCATTCCAGGTACTTTTATAGCAAATTTTAAATTGACATAATAGTACCTTTTAGCAACATAAATGTTAAAATTTTGTGTGCCGTTTTAACTCGCTGTACTCTTATTATTATCCTTTGTCTATCGTTAAGGGAATATTCCTTTAAGATCTTTATAGCATGGTTAACTTGGCGCTTAACTATTTAGATTGTTCTTATCTCATTAGCTCAAATAATGACTCCCGTACATTCACAATCCGAACGTATTTATCTCGAAAATGGTTACTCGTAGCGACGTGACTAAAGTATATCGTTTTGAAGGGGAAACAATAGACGTTTTCAAGAGTGGAGTTACCATTATGAAGAAAAACCACTACCGCATGTAAATTCTTCATCCCTCATCAATTCCCGGTAACTTATAATAGTTTCATGAATTTGTATATTTCGGTGTTAAGCCATGGTTACACATCGGTTTTTACTATGTCGTTTTGCTACTTTGTAGCTCTGCTCTGTCAACTTTGGGATTGAGATAAATATATCGTATTATTTTGGTCCTGACAATCTGGGTTAGAAAGTTGTAAAAACCTTTTAGAGACACCGTGTATAAGAAAAGGGTGCGCCATACACCTAATACACATATGTGTGTATATAGACCTAACACAAGTAAAAGTGTTCTAAAAAGTTCTTAATAAAGTTTGTTGAATCTCATAAAGTTTGAGAGCCTTATCGTCGAATCTGCGGGAAATGTAACAATATACCTGTCCATTAAATAACTATTACATGTATCAGTTTATAGTGAAATTACATATTATAATCAGTATTAATTGTCATCCTCAACATGAGTTGCGAAACTAGCAGAAATGGTAGAAACGTAGAATGGGAGATAAAGATATTCTGTAAAGACACATATTAACGGATGAAAGACAAAGAAGCTAACTCTTGCCTATTACGAAATCTAGCTACGGATAAAGGCACTGCAAAACCCAAACAGATAAAGTAACTCAAAATGTAAACTAACGACAACGGCCGCTATTTTCGGGCTCCAAAAGTCAAAAGAAACAGCGTGTTAATCTCTCACACAAGCTGACAATTTTTTTTGTAATTGCCGTTGGTCAGTATTGTGGTGACGCTATCAGTTATCAAAACAGATGGTGGCTATTTTACAACCTATAGGTAAATGTTCCCCCGATTTGTGGTCAAAACGGCGATCGTTGTTGTTACTTTATACAGGGTGTCCCAGGTTATATGATCAAAACCTCCCGAATTGTCGGAAAAGCACATTTTCAGAGGGATTGCTCATTTTCTTCATTTACGAGTTACAAGGCGATAAAAGCTTCAAAACAATATGATTTTCATTTTTGCGTTTCCAAGCTATTCAAATCAAATGAAACAAATTGGTTACACGGAAAGCTCTCATAAAGTGCCGCAGGAATAAACAATATCGAGTGACCAAGTTCAGCAGCTATGGATATTAAGTACTAATAATTCGATAAAAAAAAGCAAATACGTATCGGAAAAAGGAAACACGAGCATCCCCGCATGATGGAGCATTCAATTATAGACCAAAAGTACCCCTTGATATTTCTTCGTAACTGTCAACGTTTCGCCGTACACTTGATTTTGTGATTTATTGCATAAGGGCCGGTTGCATTTAGCCTTTGAATATCAATCATAGATATATCGCAGGTATCATAGAAACCATAGATATCATAGAAATTTAGTTAGAGGGGCTTTGAGAGTTCGGAAATAAAAAATATATTTTAAAATGGCTTTGTCCCATTTATCTCTGAAACATTGGATCATGAAACCTTGAACACCTTCTACATCGAGTTTCTGCAAAAAAAAAACTAATAGAAATCATAACTTCCAATGATTCTTCAGCTTTGCCTCAATGTGTTTGACCATTATACTACAGAAGTAGGCGAATTCTTGAAAATGAATTTTCCATATCGACGTATCGGCAAAGGTAGTGGCCAACACCTAGTCCTAGATTATATCTGTTGAAATTTTTTGAGGGCCATTCAAATTTACTAGAATTGAAAACCCGTAGTATTCCGTAGTAACAACCCAAAAGAATTATGGAATAATATTCGAGATGGGAGAAAATTCGTGCCTTATTCAAGCTAATAAAATTATTCAAGTTGCAATAAAACTCATTAAGCGAAAATTTTAATAAGCGGTAACTGGAGGGCTCAGTATATTTACTCACTGTTTCTCTAGTGATGGGAGTCGGAGCATCGGGGCACATGGAGCGTGATGTAGGACACGCTTCCATTTGAAATCGAAAAACGTCCCTTTCCATGAACATAAAATTCCATTGGAAATTCATTTACAACTCACCGGTTTCATTGCCAGCATCAGTTCACGATTAAGTTTTGGTTGGGATTAGTAAGAAACTGTTTATTTAAGCCTTACTTTACTCAAAATACATCGAGGGCAGATGTGTATGTCGTCGAAGTAAGCTGTGTTATTTAGAAGTTTATGATTCCAGTTTATGACGTGCGCTCTTCCTACAAAGTTGCCAGGCAAGCTGCCCTCTAATTACTGAAATCTGTTTTTGGTTTTGCAAACGGTTATTTAACGTCTACAATTAATTATGAATGCATATACGCTATGTAATTTCCAGTTTCCGTGTATTTTTCCACGAGTAAATTACAAAAGAATTATGTTAAATGAAAGAGTCAGATCCACTAAAAGAATATGTCCCGAACGCCAGTAAATGGTTCGTCCACTAACACATGAAATTTCCCTAAGGTAGCCGAAGATGCTGCTAAAAGGCGTGAACTATTGCAGAAGACACCCTTTGTTGCTCCACTAACTACCTCAACTTTTCCTCTCATTCTAATTAAACAACGACTCCCTTTATACCCAAACTGTTAATATTCACCAATAACTTCATTTAAATGGAAACGTTCAAATGGAAGTTATCAATTGGTAAAGTTTCTATAGTGGCAAAGTTTCTAGGAGAGTTATGCTGCTGGTAAAAACAGCACGCCTTAAGCATACTGAGTAAAACATTCTTTTATGAAAATAGCTACAAACTGTTCTCGGTTAGGTGCATCATACATACCTACACCTGAAGACAATTAGAACAATTATCATATCACAAGGCCCTTATCAAAGCCCTTTGTGGCCTGATATTAAAGGGATCAAAGGTCTTTGTAATGCTTGTCCTTAGATATGTTAGCGCAGTCTATTGTAGCTGTTACATCGTTGCTTAATTCTCGACACGTACTCTTCTAAATCTTGTTTAGGTCGCTAGCAGTCACATGTGCAATAAACAGCGCGGCCATTAAGTTGACAAATATGAAATATCCTTCCATTTTGTAAAGTCTGGTGTTTACCCTTGCATATCAAAAAGGCACTCAAGTTTGTTAGAGCAATAAGTATTCAGTCTATAGGGAGCACTCTGCTTAATTATTGGGTAATGAGATAGGTCAGGAGTTCATCTGAACTCATTATTTAGTTTTAATTTTCTGGCTTTCTCCAAAGAACGCCCCCACAAATTAATCTATAATGCATGGAAATCTCCTGGAGCCCCCTGTTACCAAATTAATGGCAATAGATAAATAATTGGCCTAGAATTGTTTAGGTGGTTCAATTAGCCCTGTAAATAACTCAAGACGCTAAAAAATCTATTAGTTGTTCTTTTTACTGAAGCAATTTATCTTTAACACCCAACTGCAGTTTACGAATACAGACCGCTAACGACTGGATAATTTCCACCTTATTTATTTTGCTCATAGTTTTTATCGAGAACTTTGGGGAAGAAGTAGTTAAAGTGATATATTGCTAACTTTTTGTTTCTAGTTTATCTGAGGGCGCAATGTCAATTTTGATGTATTGGGTCAGAGCGAGGTACATTTTGGTTTGTTTTAAAAGTCGTCTTGAATTTTGAACGCGAGATCTAACGACGCTGTCACCACCAGCGCTGTAGCCAGACTGGAGACGTTTTATAACCAGCTTTTTATAACAGTAAAATACTGAACTCAATCTTTTAAAATCTTCTTATCTCAGCAGCCGACTCAAATACGGAAAGAATTTCTACCATAATTTTAACTATTTCAATTTAAGCAAGTTTCAAGAAAATATTAGGACATAAATTCAGAGTAACCTCTTATTTCCCTGGGAATATTCCGTTCCGACGTCTGAAATATATACCTAATTCCTCTAATGAATTTCTTCATGGTTCAGCCGACATTAGCTTATTGTTTCACTCGAGTGAGTCAAAAGGTTTTAGCAAATGAGGAATGGTTTTCGGCAACCATTTAACTTCCTGTTTTCTTCCTTTTTGATCTATCATAGCGATTATTCAGAAATGCCATGCTGAGGGTTAACGGAAATTAAAGTTTTCTTGCTAGCTCATGTGATTTAGACGTTATTCCAATTGATAAATAAATTTGGTCAGCCGTCGAAAACAGACGTTTTTCCCTGTATAACTGGACAACGAAAGTTTGTCAAATTTAGCAAATGAATGATGTGAGTTTTATTTATTTGGTCTAAACGCATTTGTGATATTTTCCGTAATTCTAACTTCGCTCGTGCGGACATTCAAATGTGTTTTATCTAACATAAATATATGAATAAGTTTGTAAAATTAATTTCATTTTATTAACTTTAATTATTTCTCGTGTTGTAGCTAACGCTTTTCGTCGTACACTCCAAATCTATTTTTTCGTCACCAAAAACTAAACTGGTTCAACCCAGTTGATATCGTGGGAAATTTCCTCCTTAGTCCATAAAAATCGGGTAGCCTCAAGACCTCACCGCACAAGGTTGAGACGACACTTCGAAAATCCCATTTACTTGAACAGATTTGTATCTTTTTACATAGTGAGGGATTCACTCAAGCGCCTCCTCACTAAAAACCTCGGATTCTCGTGAACTTAACCTCTTTCGATCCGAAACTGTCATTGAAACCTAATATTGATGTGTTGTAACTTGTTCAGTTCAATTCAATTACACCAGATTTTGTGTGAATATATGGAAATAACTAATTTCCACCTCTATAATTCAGTTTGTCTTTACAAATCCCATAAAAGTGCTTAAAATTCGAAACGAAATTGTTGGCAGAGTGATTATTTGATTTAAATTGAGGGAGTGAATTATTCGAGCTTTCAGTTGCGTCGTGCCCTTTATGGAGAAATTAAATTTTTTCAGTGTAAAACGTGTTGATCAGCTGAAAATTCGATTTAATTCTTGAAATGTCTGTGAAACCCAGCTTTTGTTAAATGAATGAACTGTTTTCGCCAATACTCGATGTATGTAGTTATTTATCTTTTAAAAGTATTAAAAGGCTTATTTATACGTATTCAAAGAACGGTCTTATGAGAGGGGTTTATTATTTGAAGCTCAGAGTAGAAAAAATGTCCCAACCGGATAATGCTTTATCTTAACAACTTAATCCCAAAATGCTTTTAAATACTTTTTAGTCTAGTCAGTATCATCTGTTTGTTTCCCCTAAAGAATTGCATCGCGGGATTAAAAGATAAGTAACTTTTATACAACGTACCGGCCCGAAGAAAACTTTCTTTTATTTTGTTTGGGAAAGTTTAAGAGCGCTAATTTCATTTTGAATCATCCGTTTTGTTTAGTGTCCGATTTTCGCCTCCCGGGATATCAAACTTTCAGGGGATTTTCATTTCTGCCTTTCAGTTTTTTCGTAGAGGCGCCAACGTGATCTTTCGTTGAGTAAAGCAGTCTGAATTATTACTGACAATAAAATTAATAAATCCCAAGTTGATCCGGATCCCATACATTTCTCTGAAAAATCGTTCGCAATATTTAATGTGAAATTTAAAACGCTCATTCATATTTATATATTTATAAATGTTATAGTTTCAACAAGATATAGTGCAGAATAGTCAAAGTTAGAATTTACAATGGTAACTGAACTCCATTTTATCAAATTGACTGGTAACACGTCAATTATCAAGGGTAATTTAGTAAGTGTAAGGAATATTATCGATGAATTTAAGAACTTTACACCAATGCAAATTAAATCGAAAAAGCACGAGTGCATGCAATGCATTTTTAGTTTAAGTTGCATGAATGTAAAATTATTAAAAATAATAGGTAATGCATAGTATTTTTTATTCATAGTATTGATTGAATCTTACGGTTTACATTTTCAAAGAATACATCCACAAGAATAATATATTTCACCTCGTTACAACATTGCTAGGAGCAAAGGAAAGTCTCACGACACGTGCACTAGTACTACAGAGAGATAATTTAAATTTCATATCTAGTCAGCTGTGAAGTTTGTAGAAGAAAATAACGTACGTCGATAAAAGTAAGTAAAGCAACATAACTTCACTCGGCTCCTTTATCAAAAATTAATTTTAACGTCATTTTGCGGCATATGATCAAGTTACGACCTACTTTTCATCTTCTATTTCTATTGTGTAAAATCCCACAGCAGCTAGATATGAAATTTAAATAATCTCATGGTAGTTTCAGTGCGCAGTTCAACCCAACAATGAGAATACAGTTATACAGGATACATGAAAAGAATGAAAAAGAACAGGAACAAGAATTTAAGAGAAAAGAATGTTATTATACGAAAGGTTTTAGATCTTATCATTGTTAATAGTTGCAAATCAATTCTGATGAAAACCTTAGAGAACCGAGGGAAGAGAAAGTGGAGTTATGTAAACTGTTACTGAGTTGTGACTCTTTGCATTTATTGACTAAGTTTGCATAAATACACTTCCAAAACAAATAGACGATTTTCTTCAACAAGACCAGTGCTAATTATTTACAATAAAAGCAGACAAACAGAGTTTAAACTACACTTCCCCTTAGTGATAAGCGTCATTGTTTTTTGTGCCTTTTTATAACTCAAGTTCTAATAATTGTAATCTCGAAACCCTAATAGAGATAATAAAAATTGTCTAAGGCTTTGTAGCTTAAAAATTTTTCTTCCTACCGCCCTAGATCGAAAACCCAATAGGAGCACGTTCCTTTCATTATAATCTTCCTTTTATTTTCAGTAATTTTTCCTATTTTCGTAGACCTCGTTTATGGCAAAATGGTGAATTACTTCAGACATTTCTCATTTTCTCTTTGTCTATTAAATCGAGTCTTTTCGTGGATACCTATTTCATACTCATGACATTCTTGATATACCTACTGATCCGCTTTATTTCATGCTTTGCTATTTTCAACTAAAAATTTGCCACGAAAATAGATTGAAAGGAAATAAAATCTCCTTTAAGATGAAGATATTCTAACCTTTACTTAAACATTTTAGAATTTCTCAATAGTAGTTTACTTTAGTTCAATTTATAGACATTTACCTGAGTCAACTTATTTTGACTTTCCACTATTTATATAAAATATAAAACATAAAACTAGAGATTTAAAATAACAAATACGAACATATCTACATATTCAGAATATGTACTCAAAGATTGAAAATTAAAAAATTCCTGTAATTAAGTAGGAATTATTAAAGTAAGTGATTATGGAAATATTACCTATTTTAATTATCTTTTTTTCTCTCACATAAGCCGAGCTTTTGAATCATGGCTTAAGTAAGTTTATTTCACCTAAATCAATTCCTCGTAAGTTTTGATATAAATAAGAATTATACATTTGCTATCGCCATAACAGCAATTTAACAAATGCATTCCATCTATTCGTATACAGGGTGTTCCAGAATTCCGGGCTCCTACTTCAGGGACGTAATCTACACGTGAATTTAAAATACAAATTCAAATATTTTCTGTTAAGTCGCCTCCAAGTTATTATCTTTTAAACATGGCGCCGGTAAAGTAGTTTACCAATCATAATTCATGAGCGGTAAGTCACAAAGTTATGAAATTTGATATGCAGCATAATCCTGCGGAACGGAAATTTTTAAATAACCCGAGTTCAAACTTTGGCTTCTTTTTAAAACTTCGATGCAACGTAAGTTGTAAATCAACACGGAAGTGCCATAGTTATAAAATGCATTTTTTTAAATAAAATCAGGTACTCCTTCTTCAAGTCGTTTAAAGCTTACCTTTTTCCAAGATAACCGCATTTAATGAAACAAGTTTATGCCTGAATTATGAGAACCTGAACTAACCTGAAGAATCTTTTCTGAATATTAAAAATTTTTAGGGCGCAATTTAGAAACAAAAATGATTTAAAATTTTATCTTAAATTAAGGTATAGAATACGCCCCTGAAATAGGGGCCGAAACTTTCATAACATAGGAGCCCATGACCGGTTTTAGCAGAGCACACCTTAACCCATGATTGAACACCTCGGCTTCAATATATTACAATTTTCACTGTACTAAGGCACTAATGTTCTAAAATTTTCAGAAATAACTTATTTATCAAATATTACAGCCCATTATAAAAATTGAAACTTAGAAAACAAGACCAGGAGGTAGGTATTGAGGTCCAGGAGTAGAAGTCTTCGAAGTGGTAATTATTCTGGGCGTTGTGGTTGATGGTCTCCTAGTAGTTGTAGTTCGCTTCGTAATTGGTATCGTGATGGGTGGAATATAAGTAGCAGGTGGTGAGGACGGTTTTGCTGGGAGTTTGGTTATTGTGCTCGTATAAGGTAATAGTGTTGTCTTCGGAGATGTCACTACTACTGGAGGCGGCCTGAATGTAGTTGTTCTTCGCGTGGTTATGGGAGGCAAATAGGTAACCCCTGGAGTTGAAAGAGTCGTAGGTCTCTTGGTCGCCTTTGTTGTTGACGGCCGCTTAGTCGTTAATATAGTTGTTGTAGGCCGTTTGGTTGTTGTGGAAGTCGTTGATGGTTTCCTTGTAGTAGTTGTAGATCTAATCGTGGATATTCTTATTGGTGGAGGCGTACTTGAAGTTGTACGAATTGTTGTGGGTGTCGTAAGAGGGGGTAAATAAGTAAGGCCAGGAGTTGTTATCTTTGTTGTTGTAGTAATTGGTGGACGCTTGGTTGTTGTAGTTGTTATTGGTGGTTTTCTCGTAGTAGTGGTGGTCGTTGTGGTAGTTATCGGTGCTCGTTTGATCGTTGTCGTAATAATTGTTGGTCGCTTAGTCGTTGTAGACGTGGTTGATGGCTTCCTTGTAGTAGTCGTAGATGTAGTTGTGGATATTCTTATTGGTGGAGGTGTACTTGAAGTTGTACGAATTGTTGTAGGTGTTGTAAGAGGGGGTAAATAAGTGAGGCCAGGAGTTGTTATCTTTGTTGTTGTCGTAATTGGTGGCCGATTGGTTGCTGGAGTTGTTGTTGGTGGTTTCCTTGTGGTAGTTGTAGATGTAATCGTGGATATTCTTATTGGTGGAGGCGATTTTGAAGTTGTGCGAATTGTCGTCGTTGTTGTACTTGGTGGTAAATAAGTAAGACCAGGAGTTGTTATCTTGGTTTTTGCAGTGGTTATTGATGGTTTCCTTGTAGTAATCGTAGCCGTAGTGGTTGACGTTATTATTGGTTGATGTATTCTCGTTGTGGTTGTTGCGATACTCGGTGTTGACACTTTGGTAGTGGTGACGATTGGTGATCGTTTGGTTGTTGTTGTTATCGATGACTTTCTTGTTGTAGAAATCGAAAATGTTGGAAAGGGCGGCAAATAAGTATTAGCTACCGTTCTGGGACTTGTGGTAGTTTTAAATGTTACAGGAGGTGGCACTCTACCGGTCGTTTTTATTAATGGAAATTGTGTGGAAGTAACAATAGGAGGGAATGGTGGATTAGGTTTTGGATAAGAATACCCTGTTCTCGCTGTAGTTTTTGTAGTTGGCTGAGTCTTATATGTAAATGGGGTAGGTGGTGTCGGATAAATATATCTTTGGCTGGAGGATGTTGGCTTTGTTATGCCTACTATTCTTGAGAAAGTTGACGAAGGCAGTGCTGATACTTTCGAAGTTGGATACGAAAAAGTTACTTTAGGAGATGAATAGGTATATTCCACTCTTTTTGGAGTAGTTGTTATTACAGTTTTCGTGGTAGGTTTTGTCGTTGTCTCTGAAATGACCTTAGCAGTTGGATACGTGAATGTAATTTTAGGAGTTGGATAATTATATTTCACTCTTTCCTTGGTAGTTGAGCTTGTAACCTTTGTAAATGCAACAGGAATTCTAGGTGTTGTCAGTGGGAAAGTTACTATTTTTGTTGTAGGTTTGGTAGTTATTTCTGACACAACCTTAGTAGTTGGATATGTAAACGGCACATTAGGAATTGGATAGCTATATTTCACCCTTTCCCTAGTAGTCGGATTAGTGACCCTTGAAAATGTAACTGGCGCCCTAGGTGTTGTAACTATGTAATTTACTATTCGTGTTGTAGGTTTTGTCGTTGTTTCTGAAACAACCTTTCTAGTTGGATATGTAAATGGTACTTTAGCTGTTGTATAGACATATCCCACTGTTCGCTTAGTAGTTGAATCCGTACTCGGTTTTGGGGTAGTCTGTGTCACTACCTCTTTAGGATTTGAAGGATAAGGGAATGGCACTTTAGGTATTGGATATGTGTATTCACGGCTTTTAGGTATGGCGAAAGGGAGTTGTCGTTTTTGTGTAGGAGATTCGATTAATTGTGCAATTCCATATGAATTTATGGTATTCCTTCCAAGTTCAATTTCATTAATGTGGTTCGCAAATACATCATCCGACCTCGGTCCTACACCAAGAACTCCATTAGATATGATCTGACTAACTACTGCTAAGATTACTATTGCAGCCTGCTGCATCTGCAAAATAAAACGAAAGAGTTAGTAGGAGGTTAATAAGATCATTCAATTAGAATACATCTTATAATATTTGTAAGTTTTAAGAGATACGGATGGATTGAGAGGTAAGTATGAGGATCGAATACCACTTTATTCTTCGTGAGTAACACATGATTAGAATGACAATTTATTTCATTATTCGCATGTTCATATCCTTGCGAATTAGAAATGTTGTTCCCATTAGTCAGTTACACTTTAATTTGGCAGCTGTTGTTAAGGACTTTAGGTTATTGTTTCTTGACGTAGTTTGCTTAGTTAATTTATTCTGTACTTTCATCCCTTAAGTTACGCCCATGTGTATCGATGCGTATTTGGAGGATTCCATCTGGGCGCCAGACCATCGCACCCATCAGGCCATATCGAAGGGCTCTTTATGGCTGGGAAATACGCTACTCGTCAAAGGAAGCTTTCTAAATTGGACCATTGTCGCGATCCGCAGTTCGGCGGGTCTGCAATGCTTCAATGAAAGCGACTTGCATAGGTATTTGCTAGATGGCGGCGATTTGTGATCTTAAGCGCGACCATTGCCCGTAAGGGCTTCTGGTATTGGTGCGCCCCTGGTTGGAGTTCCTCGGGTTTAGTACTTAAGGGATGATCGCAGTAATTTGGCTCTCTTTGACCGATGCTCGCTCCAGACATGTGATCATAAACGTAGTTCGTAATCTTCCCAACTAAGCAAACTCCCACTTCATACTTAGACCAATGCTTTATCATTATTTATATAAGTGAAAATTAATACAGTCCACTTTCGTAAACCAAATTGTTGTTTTCGTGGTTTCGTTTATCGAAGGAACCTCAACAGCTATGTAACTCGCAAAAATCAAATTTAAGATTTCATGACAAATTAAAATTATTTAAATGTTTTTCTAATTTTCTCATAAATTTGTTTCACGTCCACACTGATTGGGCGCGTTTTGTGGATCTTTGAAAGAGAGATACTGGCCAAATATTCAAAAATAATACAAGGTAATTATAATTATGATTTAATATTCCAATTTGACGTCATTGTTTTACGAATTTTGCGAGTGTATAAACATGGGCGAAATTGACGAAAATACGGATTGAATTCGCAAATCATGATAGACAATTCACGAATATACAAATCCGGCTTAACCCGATAGGTAACCCCAACACTCACAATGTTTGCTGTATTTTGAATAGCATATTCTCCGCTAAAGGAATAATATTTAATAATAATATTAATGACATCGTGATAACAAACCACAATAAGGCCAGTGTCCTTGCACAAGAAGATCAGAACAAAATTAATGCAAAGCTACGCGATTTGCGTAAAATCACCATTAGACAGAATTTATTTTGATACTTAAACATTAAAAATTGTGCATAAAAGAGGTTTAACCTTTGTTAACGCCGCGTATAACCTTTGAAAACGTAATCGTTAATTAGTTTGTTATTACGTAACCTAACGATTGAATGCGTAGAGAGTAGAATCAACTTTGATTTAGTGTAATTTTGATCATTTTTCTGAATGTTGGATGTTTTCACCCACATTATAGTATGTCACGATTGTCTGGTTTTTCACCCTCCTGGTTATTAGGCCTAACAGTAGATTAAACCTCTAGGAGGGGTCTTTTTTTCTACCGGGAATAAAAAATAGGGAACCCGAGGAACATAGCATCAATCGACCAATGCTAGTTGATCCCATATCAATAAAAAATTTGCAATCAAAATGCAATAAAAGTTTTGCAATCACAATGCAATAAAAGTTTTGCAATCACAACAAATTGTTCTCCTTATTTCTAGACTGAACAGCAATATTTTGTCAACAAATGATCTATGGCACTGATTCAGGACTTCGTACAGTTAATTTATCATATTTAAATGGGGTGCTAAATTTTTGCCACATTGCGTAACCGTAATGTGTAAACTTTTTGAAGATTAGACGTCCCTTTGATTGAGATATTGAACAAGCCGGTTAAATGACCCATCAATTAAAATTTTGAAGTTAAAACAACTTCAATGAGAAGTAATAGACAGATAATATTACATAATTTTTTTAATTTGTTTTCCGCCTTAGTAAAACAAATGCAAAAGCAAAATTTTATGAAGTACTGCTCTGTACGACTGTTTTTTTATTTAATGAACTTTTAGAGTCAATTTATTTCATTAAAATCGGGTAACAAATACTCGCTATACATGTATAGGATAACAAATTAACAGACAATACAGGACATTTCTAACAATAACTTTTCGAAAATACTGTTTTACGGAAAAAAATTTTTCTAGGGCAAAGAACCAAAATAGACAAAAATTTTAATTTCTGCAGTGCATTTTTCTTTGCCCTATATAATAATCCACGGCAGCTTGATTCTATGAATATGCTTCATTGTCTTGCATTCATCATGTGGATCTTCTAAACACCAAACCTACAGTACTCGTTACATGCGGAAAACAGTGCAACATTTAGTGTTCACTCAAAATATGCCTTAAAGTTCAAATATTTACGGAAATTTTCAAATTACTTTAAAAATATTGCATTTTATGTATGTCTGAACATCTAATGAGTTAAGGATATTAGAGCAAAATATCAAATACAAAAAATGAACGGCGTCATTTAAGCTTCATTCTGCCATTTCAAAAACAGCTAAAACTTTTTAAGGTTTCTTATCCATACTTATGTAAGCCTAAAAAAAAATCTAATTTTCCAAGAAAATTATGAATTTTTTGTGAGCCATTTGTATATTTCTATTTTTGTTGTTTTGCGATTTATGTTTTCTCGTTAAACCTGTAAACACGAGTGCCATTTAATTAGCCGACAACCAAAAAAAAAAAAAAGGTTTTTATTTTCTTTCTACAAAATGAGATTTTTTGTGGTTTTTCCTCGATGAATTTAGAAAGCTAAATTCTTCATTAAAAACGATAAACAAGCATAGACGTTGATAAAAAGGCAATCACCTAAAGTTGTACCTCAAATAGCATATTATACTCCAAGGGTGTGAAAGCCATCACTATGAGTTGAACGCCAGGTTTAAGTCACGAGGCGTCCAGCGCTGAGGGACCTATTATAAGACGTGAGGGCCATAAGTATTTCGCAATCGCGGTGCATATATAATTTTTCCACTACTAGATTTAACTAGATTTCATAAAATTACAACGAACATAAATTAAACCCTATAATTAAAAACTTTTGCCCTTGAAACATAACATTAAGGGGAAGATTTCATTTGACAGTCATTTCCATAGGAACCATCACAAAGCAACCTTGGAGATGATAATATTGTCGTCGATTACCTCGCAAGGAAACTAATAAGCCATATACGTGTTATTATTACCCTGCTATTGAACTATTTTAGAAAAAAAGTACTTCGCAGTCATTTAACACTACAATGGTGTTTTTTAAAGCTAATAATGGAGAAACCTTTCTAATTGCTTTTGTGTTGACAGTCGCGTCATAAATTATGCAATAAATATTTTTTATTTGACAATTTACTCTAACATCTTCAGTTAACTAGATACTTTTCATTAAAAAAATCATGTACTTTTAATAATTTTCGAATAATGCAAAAACCTTTTATTTAGGATTTTATGGCATGCTCTAAAAGAGCACCATGCCGCCACTTTTTCCCCATTTAATCACCACACTAGAACTGCGTGTTTTTCTCAATAAATGAATTGGCTTATAATAAAATACAAACCTCTAATGGTTATCTAAGTGAAGAACACCAGGTACTTACTTCCTACTCACCTACATACCTTCAGGCTAGTTTATATTCACATTGCTGTTTAGGAAATCTATAATTTTATGATTACGAGAACAGATACCTGTCTTGTAGATACCTTGATATGCTAATATTTATTATGTGTGTATAATGAGAAACGCAAATGAAACTTAAGAATGAAGAAATTTCCATACATTCGACATTTTTTAGCACGACGAGGTCGAATCAGCTTATACTCCTTGATAAAATATGATTTTTTTGACATTTTAGTTGGTTGACATTGAAATTCGATATTAAATTCATTTTGAAATGTAAAATTAATATTGCGCCAAGTCGTACACGGTGTCCCTTGAGCGTAAATAAACAAAATTAAAAACTTAATGAGTGGTATTTATTTTTGAGTCCTGAATACAGGCGCTTCCTGTAAGAGAATTACTGCATGCTTATTTTTTGTGTAGAGGCAGACCATGCCATATTAAATTCGTGAATTTTTTTTAACATTCCATTCTATGTTTAAACCAGATTTTTTAAGAGGATACAGAAATTTGAACTGCGTTCACTGAGGTCTACTGAGGCTAGTTATTTCGCTATTTATTGGCTATTTGTTTGCGAGCCGTGGTTAAACTAAATAATGTTGATATGCTGGGTAAAACTCACAAATTCTCTGTTTTAATTGAATGACTTTTGAATTTAATCTTCACATTTCTGCAATATCCGAACTGCAACTGAAATTTAAATTTTGGTTTCAGTTTAAAATTAGGGCATACAACCACGTCTAAAGCTTTAGTTCAATAACTCGCCATTAAAAAAACAAAATCAAATTCTATGAACGATGTCCCCATATAGTAGAGCAATTTAAGAAATATTTCTTTGACTAAGTATTAATACCTTACTCATGTAACTAAGGCAAACCGTAATATACAAAAGCAGCAAAGCAGTAATTATTTTTTATATACATATACATTTTTAATTATCATTTGATTAAAAATCTCTGAGTTGAAGTGATGTTTTAGAATAAAAAAAAATAGACTTCAATATCTTGAAAGGCATTGAAAAGAGGATATACAAATAAAATTTGTTTAGAATCGTCTATGGAACACTGATATAATAACAAGGAGGGTGTTCTATGACAAAAAGTTGCGAATATCACATTGGTTGATCCACGTTGTATATACAGGGCGAGTCAGTTTATACTGGCAGGACTCTGACATTCGATATTATACCTTATTTTAAATTCAGTAAGTTATATACATATATGCCGGCAAACGCTTGGTTTTTGAGATACGGGGTGTTAAAGTTTTGGATTTTTTTTTGTATTTTTCACACAGCTTCTACAGTTTTTGAGATGATTTATTCAAATTTTTATAATTTCTTATCTATGATGGTCGACAAGATTCGACGTATCTAAATGATTTAATAACCTACAAGGTGTTATTTTTTCGGCAGTCAGGCTTCTTTTTGCTGTCCAGAACTTTTTTGTAGTGCGCAACTGACAGCTTAATCTTAAAAATTTGAATGCTACGTTCATTTCAGAATTTTTTTGCCTTTTGCAGTTTTATCGTGTCTATAACCGTTTTCGAGTAATTTGAAAAAGTCTCTGAAAGAACATTTTACTTTAAAAAAATATTTTCGACGATAATAGCATGTAATAACAATAAGCCAAGACATTATTACTTTACAAATAACCTGGAGCTATTTTACTTTCAAATTAAATGTTTAAAATGCGATCCATTCTATCAATGTAATAAATGATATGTTCTTTCAGAGACTTTTTCAAATTACTCAAAAACGATTACAGATACGATGAAACTTCAAAAGCCAAAAAAGTTTCTAAATTGAATATAGAATCCTAATTTTTGAGATTAAGCAATTAGTGGCGTATTACAAAAAAGTTTTGGAAGGTAAAATGGGGCCCGACCGCCAAAAAAATATCACCCTGTAGGTTTTTAAATCGTCAGGATACGTCAAAACTTGTGGAATATCATAGGTAAAAAATAGTAAAAATTGGAATAAAATATCTCAAAAACTGTAGTAGCTGTGTGGAAAATACTAAAAAATATAAAACTCTGACGTATCTCAAAAACAAAGCAGTTGCCGACATATGTTTATATGACTTACTGAACTTAAAATAAGGTACTTTATCGAGTTCGAAAGTCCTGCTAGTACAATATAAACTGACTCACCCTGCATATGTTTCTAAATTGTAAAATATATTTCTTTTTGCTTTGTTTTATCTTAAATTCTAAAAGATAATGGGGACAATCCTGCTTTTCTCACTTTACTCCAATACGTTTTCCTACACTTTAAATGGCTCTAGTAGACAATGAATCAAACTTTTCATCACTAAATTTCGAATATCTCATATATTTCACAAATTACAAACATTAAGGAGAGAAAATAGGAGTCCTTTCACTAAAACTTACCATTATGTGTACATTCCACTAGGACTGATGATACGAAGACACTCATGCACTTCAAGATATCGTACCAAAAATGAGTATTAATTTTATTAGATATATTATATATGCAAAGAAATGAAGGTAATCAACTTTAGAAATCCAAATTATTGTCATCAACTTTGTTATGTGTGTGTCTCAATTGTTTTATATTTTTAATTAAGGAACTTGATGAATACTAATATGAGTATTTGTTTACGTGGTAGGTTTAGATCATTGGAATAGTATTTACCAAGAAATTGCTTTTTTACGAGGGTTAAGGTATTGCATTATTAGCGACTCAAAAATTATATCAGAACACCCTTGATTTCTGTATAATTTCATTTCTTGCAGAAAGCGATGGGGGAATAAGTTATTGTACTCCTAAAAAAAATATCGCATACAACTTGTACAAAATAGCCATTTATAAAATGAGATATTTTGTTATTGGTTTGTGAAAAAAATGACTCAACCCCTAACCATAACCACCACATTTTTTATTATGTACATCTAGGACATGACAATTTATTCGTCTTTTTTGTCTCCTTTTTTGTCCCTCATCCTGACTGTATGTAATAGAAATATGGGAAAAGAATAAATCAAGATTCCGTAGCCTACAGCGATACAAATAAAAGGTTAATGGAATATAGAAGCCTTTTTTTTTCGACTCATGGTTTTGGATCCAAACGTAATATAATTTAAAAATCACATTTTTTCGCTCTTAAGTCAGTTTCGATCATGGTTTATGTCAATCAAATATTCTGTAATGCAGTCTGAGTTTATGTTTAGATGGGACAATATCTATTAATTATAGACTAAAACGGCTCGTATTAAGCCTTTCCCCTCTAGAACATAAAAATTTTATTATCATAGAGGCAAGGAACCAATTTATAGCCCAAATTGTGTGCGCATTATGTAATATTACATTTAAAGCTGTAATCCAATGATGAAAAGTGCCTGGTTTATTCCGCACACCTTTTCTAAACCTGCCATTCAAACGTTAACATGTTTGAATACCGGACGCACAATGTGTTGTTATTCTTGCCACCATTTAATCCTGAAATCCTGAAATCGAATTCAGGTTCCTGTTCGGCAACAAATCCCTTTTCAGTTTTGTGCAGCAGCTGTCCCAAAATATCTAACCCTAACAAATACACCGACATGTGCATGCGTAAATCGCATATCTTCAATGTTAAGAAAATCCGATGAAGCCTCATAATATTTGTTGCCGAATCATTACTTTTTAATTTTGAAATAGTAGTTTTTACTGTACTTGCTTTTTGTTCACTTTTTTTACTCAAAAAGTCTGAAGTTCGGAGATGTTTCACTTGCGTTTTGTTGAGTGCTGGCTTGAAGCTTAATAACGCATATGCAAGAGAAGCATGGACAACAAACTTTAAAAAATCTGTTAGGGACTTTAAACACTTAATACGTGATTTCTTAAACCGTTAAAGATCGGTTTCTTATTTACTTAACCTGTTTTGTGGTATAATTATTTCTTATCGTCACTTCATAGAACACCCTGTATATTCAAAAACACTCCTAACTGACGAATGCTCAGATTTGTCAACCACAAGCTTTCAGCTCTGCTTTCATTCCATTGTGTGCTATTGCTGACAGATATTTGACAACTCTTGTCTATTCAGCTTTAATTCGCACGATTACTTGAATTTTAGACCCGCCGGTGAAGTTTCCCCCTTTTCGACTACACTTAAACTTCCCCCAGATCACTAACATGAAAATAATCAGGAGCTGGGATGGAAATTTATATTACAGAAAGCTGGAGAGGTTCGTAAATTTAGTTCAATATACCCATTCGCTTGAGTTCAAAAGAAAATTAAGTCAATTTGTTGCAGCCTGTCGAAAAAGCGAGCTCTTATCTTTTGTACTATTGAAGTATATTTGTCCTAGAACTGACTGTCCTATAAATTGTTCGTCGCTTCTGTCTCGCGACACGCTTAGTGCACTTTCAACATTTCAGTTTGAAGTATCAGCAAGGCACATTTTTAGGTGATCTGTATGAACACTTCATTTACTGCTACTCGGGAAACATAATCTTTTGTGATAAAGATCAGTAATAAAAATGGATCGGTTATACGTTTATGGACAGCCGAAAACACGATTATGACCTTCTATCGATTTCGCACTACATACAGAGTTAAAAATTTACCTGCCTGCTATGACCGATTGCTATCTGAGGTGACATAGGTATGGCCTAATAATGTTGTGACGTACCAGGATTTGGACCGAATTGATTAATAGACTGTTCGATTAAACGTGTGACAGTGTTTGGACGTGGACAAATGCTCCCTGCTTGGATGTTTGACGTAGGGATGGATTTACCCCGTCGTTGACGCGCAATACAAAATGTCCCATCGGAACCGGGTAACGAGTCATTGATTGGGTTAGCCTGGTTGTTTATTTGGGGATTAATATTGAGGATGTTTAGTCTAAAGCCTTACGTAGGTAATCGTGTGTGATGCGCATGTTCTATTTAAAAATTCAATCTAAAGTTAGGCCAATCGGTTTTGCGGTACTTAATAACGTTGAGTGAACCTCGAACTGGAAAGATCGATGATGAAAAATTGCAACTAGGAATAACTTAAGCTTTAGAACCACTTAAAATATATTGAAGTTGGCATGACACACAGCCAGTTGTACGCACGCGATGGAACGGGCATTTGTAAGTTCACGCACAAGCCCACTCACATAAGCATGGCTAAAAACCGATGTATAGAAGTGTTAAGGGCAAAATTCTCGATAAATTTTAACTAGTCGAACTGGCATAATTCTATTTTCAATGTCCGCTGAGATGCAGAGCGCTTTTGAATTTTTATCAATAATTAAAAAAAATGCCTATAATTCTCATATTTAAAGACAACATTAAAATTTCATGAATAGACTGTGAAGAGTTTCACTGCTACTTTTCCGATGGCACCGGCATTTTTTGTTCCCACTTCAGTTGCACCCCTAATATTTTTATAACGGACCGTTTAGCCTTTCCGGAAATAGAAATTTCTGTCAAAATAATCCGAGCAGGTACGGTGTGGACCAAACTCAACACAAACAACTAACAATGCTAACCATTAAACGAGCTAGGTAAATAACCCTGTCATTATTAACCATCAATAGAAATAAGTGATATCGAGTGTGCAAGTTAAGCCACCAAGTACACTTTCATACCTATGACCAATTGACGTGAATCTTTTTTTTTTATTTCCCTTGGCGCAGTTATAGTTCGGTTACGAATCATAGATTGATTTATACACATTACAGATATTATAGATTATAGATATCGCACAAATTTGTCTTGAGCCGACTTGAGAGTTCGGAAATTAAAAAAAAAAACTATTCGATTATTTTTGTGAAAACCTTAACCACCCTATAGCTCAAAAAGGAAAAAAATTGGTTCCATAGTTACATGAATCTCTCACTGATTTCACCTTAAAATGCACTTTTCTGAGGCGCATTTCCCGAGCACTTGCTAAGTTAGTTTTAAGGGAGGACTTCATTTCTAAAAGAATGCAATACTTCCTTTTCCCGGCACGTACCTCCTTTTTTTTCCTTCGTTCTCCATCTTGCACTTTTGCAAACATTAGTTTAAATAAAATATGAGATAGTTCAAACTATACTAATATACTGTATATTTTATTTGAAAGATATGACCGATGTAACACGAAGAAATTTTTAAAATGTTATTTCGGTAGAAAAGTTTAAACTGTCCTTCCTTTAGGGTTTCAAACATTTTCTTAAGAATTCTATTCGCCAAAATACGTGTTATTTGAAGATGACGCACTGAATTCCATTTATATTTCATACTAGGCATTATTCCTTCTACAATACTTGCTCATCCCGGCACATAGTATATTAACTGTTTTCTTCCTTGCTTCTCAGTTCTCTTGTATCGTATGCAAACGTTAATGTAAAAAATATGAACTAATTCAAAATTTAGTACTACTTACGCAATAGCAGAAACCTTAAAATATTCGATAATGCTAAGTTTATTTCATACTTAGCTAAGTATTTTCGTTTATGTGTCTGGTGCTACGCAAATTTTCCACCATACTACTTAAAAATTAAGTATCCCTCGACTACTGTTTTCTTAAAGTGTTTGCTGGGGAAACAGGTATAACCATTCATGAGGTTTTGGTGTAAAACCTAAGAAACCCGGAATAATGCTTTTGGTATATTTCATTTTTATTTCCTATTTACGGAACAAATTGAGATAGCTATAATAATAATCATTTACTAGCTGGAAATGAAATGTAAAGTGGCAGGATGTCATGTTATTAATGAATGATGGCAATGCCTTTGTCATTAGGCGCGTTCAGCAGAGTCAACAATTTTATGCAACTATTGAGAATTTTGTATTGAACGATACAACACCTCTGGAACACATTTAAACAGAAACTGATACAATTTTTCTTACAAATTAACACAATGAAATTTCCTGTAAATTTGTAATTTAATTTTTGCGCTAATTCCAACGCCGCAAACGATAGGATAATTAGCCACACTGAACGGTTACCCTCTCTGTACACTTTGAATCAGAAGATCACAGGTTTAAAGTAAATTTAAATTAATGAAAAACATTCAACTAAAATTACATTGAGTTTATTTCCATTTCCCCCTTTCATTTCATTATATCACCTTTTTCTGATTTGCTCCTTTTCGTTCTAGTATAAATCTAATTATTGGGGGAATAAAAGTCATGCTAGTTTACCCAATTGACGTCAGCCAGCTGGTCCAATTCTTGTACGATTTAAGTAGCCATAAAAAGTAACAATAAAACCTCATTCTCGCTCATTCGGAAAAAATCGGTGTCGTCGCAACGTATAAAGTGCGAAAACATCATTCGTCCAAATTCTGTCATATGTTTAATCGAACAGCAAAAGTAATCAATTTTGCGCAAATCGAGATACTGTCACAACGTTATTGCTTTTGTGTCATCTTATAACACTATCACTCACAACCTCTGACAAATTACCATGTAATATTAAATCGATTTTATCGTTTTTTTCTGTTAACGTAAAGGAGACGCTGCGTTTTATTAAAGATTTTTTGCTACTTTAAACGTCCTTGGCATCCATTATTAATGAAGTGCTATTTAAAATTTGAGATGATAATTATTTGCAAATTCTACAATGAGCTACCAAATTTTACTCAATGGAATGTTAAAATTTAAATACAGATTTTGGAGTTTCTTTTAATTTCTACGAAGATCACAGGAAATTGACCCTAGAAACAAGTTATAGAGATCATTGCGCAAATTAGATTTTGTGTAGGTGTTACTACATGGCTATTGCTGAAAATGTTATGTGGTTAGTAAATTGCTAATTTGTTTTCGAAATTTTTCACTACTACTCGTTAGTTTGATAATGACTTTGTCCGGTGCCGAGTAGTATTCACGTAATAGTGGTACGACATAAAACAAACACTAAAAATGAGATAGGAAGTATTCTTTAGAGTACTTGTACCTCCCGCCTTAAGATTGGGTTCGGATTTTAATTTTAATTAAAATACTTCTTCGCTGTCAAAGTTGCTATATGCAGGGTGTCCTAGAATTAGGGAGGCAACGATTAACCGCACGCGTTGACGCCCTTATTCTGGGACACCCTGTATATTGTTCCTAGTATTTTAATAACCTGGCAAATGGTATAAAAAACTCCAGGAGTACTTCTACCATTGCTTTTCATACTTTGTGGTGGAAAAATATTGTACATGTAAATTAGGGGGTACGGAGCAATAGTCGAAATAGTTGTCTTGAAAAGGTTCCACACAGTGTCCCAGGTTAGCTCTACACGTCATGCGGTACCCAAAAATAAAAAATTAGAGATGTCGCCTACGAAAGCTTTCAAATTTACCATATTAACCTCCAAAAAAGGAATGATTGAACCATCTTTGTAACTTTAGCATAATTCACATGAAAAGCCCTAATAATGTTTTGAATATGTTTGGAAGGGAATCGAAAAATTGGGTGTACTTTTTCCAGATGTGTCTATTTTTACGGAAAAATAACAAAAGCTGCTTACTGTCTATAAGAACTCTTGTCTCTCATCAACTTTAATCACAGTTTGCTGTATTCAAATGTAAATGCTCACTTTTCTGTCTGTAATAAGTATCAAAAATATTAATACCCTCTTTGTGAATTTAGGAAGGTCAACGGCTTTTTAAAAAGAGGGCTGAAATATGTTCAGGTAAAGTGCTAATGGTTTTTGAAAAGAATAAGCATAATAAAGCGGTAGAAAAGAATAATATAATATATAACTGTAGAAGAAGGCTTTTAACGCACACGCGACATTTGCAAAACACGACGTGTAGCGAAGGGTTTTGTAAATCGCAAGGGCTTTAAAGGCTTTTATGCTGGAATATTATAGAATATTTTTTTATTACAAGTGCAGCAATATTTCAACTAATTGACGCGTGTAAGCGTTATGAATATGTCAAAGTGTACACATGCCGGAATTGAATTGCCTATAATTTTATTTCCCCAATTAACTATACATGTATCGTAAAAACCATTTTATGCACCATCCGGGTTGCATAAGACGTCGATCATGTGTAATTAAAAATGTATGCGTGATTAAACACGAATTATTTCAGTTCCTTTCGGATATTTTTGAAAGTACACGGATTTTTCACTATCATTTGTTGTGCATGAGTGGCCTTCATTATCCCAAATTCCTACTTCTTATGATTACAAAGATAAAAGTGCTAATGTATCGAATTTGTAACATCCTGCATATACAGATGGCACATGTAATCTAAAGCAAATGTGCCCCAACCATAATACTCACCATTTGAACAAATCCATTCGCATGTTGAGATGAATATACTTGAGCTATGTTTGTGTCATGTAGGTGAAATCTTCACGAAGATACTCGCTGATATTGCCCTTGGTGGCAAATAAATCATATCCCTGTCGGAAAACTACATATTTCTCAAGTTGTTATTACAGTATATCAATCATCATCTCGTAGGGTTAAGCACTTTTAGTATCTCTAAATTAATTTCGTTTTAGGAAGATGCAAGTTATTCAATCAAGACATAATGAATGTTTGAAAATCTCAAAGACAAATATCTACAGCAGCTGAAAATAAAGCCTGCCTTAACGTTAAATGTCTTTGTCAGTATAATTGCCTTTGATTCAACAAACTGAGATAAAATCTGGAGCTGATCAAAGGGTTACGTAACAGAAAATTCATTTCGTGAAAAGCGAATTCATTTTCGCCGATTTCCGGATTTAAAGTAATCTCCAAGAGAAAAATTACAATACGTTTCCCAGCTGACATATTGTATGTCGGTTGGTACTCGAGCACATTTCAGATAAATCAATGCGCCACACTGAAACACATGCAGCTATAAATTAAGTGGATTTATTGGCCTAAATTGTCGGGATTCGAGAGTACCTCCGTCATATTATTTGTTATGGGTTTTTTCACTTTTAGTTTTCCAATTTCAATTTTTTAATATTCCTCACAGTGTGGGTATATATGAATGCCAGGCCCTTGCGAATTCTTAAATAACAGCACATACATGTGTACGAAGATAATTCCAGAAGTACCCAACCTAAGAAGTAAAAAAAAATGGAAAATATTACACCATGTCTCAACATAGTCTCCTTTGAGATTGACACACTTTTCCCAGCAATGCTCTATGGCTTTTATACCCTGTTTATAGTAAAAAGTTACTAATGTTTTAAAATAGGCGTCAGCCTCGGACTTCGCCTCTTCATTACTAGCAGACCTCTTTCCACTGAGCCATTTTTTCAAGTTAGAAAATAGGAAAAAATCTGAGGGAGCTAAATCTGTCAAATAGGATGAGTGAAGAAAAAATTCGATACCAAATCGATTGATTTTAACCCTGGCGATGACAGAAATGTGGACTGGTGCGTTGTCTTGATGAAACAAAACTTTCTTTTTCGCCAAATGCGGTCGCTTTTTCCTAATTTCTTCGCTCAAACACTACAATAAATTTGTATAATATTCTTCGTTTATTGGTTTTCTTTTAGTAAATAAAAATTATCACACGTGCTTCCCAAAAAACTGACGCCATTACCTTTCCTACAGATAGAACGGTTTTCGCCTCCTTTGGAGCCGATTCTCCCCTTTGAGTCCATTGTTTTGACTGCTCTTTTATCTCAGGCGTGAAATGATAAACACATGATTTATCCATGGCTATGAATCGACGCAAAAACTCGACTTTACTTCTGCGAAACTTTGCCAAAGACTCCCTTGAAACCTCTTCATGGCGCATTTTGTTCAATTGTGAATAATCGCTGCACCCATCTTGCGCACAGATTTCTCATATCGAATTGTTCGGTAAAAATGTAATAAACACTACTTTTTGAAATGCCTATCATATCTGCTAACTTTCCCAATTTTAGCCGACGGTCTTCCAGTACAGTTGTGTGGATTTTAATCACAATTTTGGGAGTGGTCATCTTGTAGGGTCAACCACAGTGGAGTTCGTCTTGGCAGCTGGTACGTGCGCGTTTAAACTCTGCCACCCAATATTTTTACAATTGTTGAGGAACAACCAGATTCCCTCAGAATAGAATATAACTTCGCTTTGATATTGGACGGACTAAGACCTTTCAAATGAAAATTCACGTATTGATGACCAATTTTTTCTATGTTCACAAAACCTCTAAAGGCGGTCGCTAAAAACGTCTCCAAAACAAACATAAATCAACGTAGCACCATCAAACTTTAGACATAAGCGTATATTACAAAGACCTAAGCATAAGGTTAGGTTTTTGTAATATAGGAAAATTTTTGACAAAAAATCGCCAACTATGTGTCATGCCGGGTACTTCCGAGACTATTCTTGCATGTTGTTACTGTAAGCACAAACATCGACGCGACGTGTTCCAAAATTATTAAACATTTGGATACTCACTACCACTACAATTTTCTTAGAAAGTTGTTGACTCATGGTATTGTGGCCGAAAGGCTTGGTGGTTATTATATTATAAGTTGTGTAATTGTATATTACATACCTAAATTGAAAAGCGTTTCATTAATGTCGAGAGATTTGATAGTTTACCGAGACCCTTAGCGTCAAGGTTAGCTGCAATCTCGAGACAGTGAGAACACTTTCTATCGTGGTTTTCATACTATTTTTTCCACTAGTGACTTTAAAAGAGACCATTGATTACTAGGCTCTGAAGGATGTTTTCTCACCATTGTTGGCAGTTAACGAACAGGTTAATGATGTTTACCATTATCTTCATTCTTGATTTACTTATAGTTGCCATGGAAATGAATGTTAAATGAAAAATCACCGTTGATGCTACAATGCAAGACGCGTTGCCTTTTTGTATTTCGGATTTAATTCACGCTAAAGTTTATTGCAATTTTATCAAATCTTATAGTGGTAAAAATCGTATACACATCATTCTTATGAAATGTGTGAAGAAGTAACGGAATTATGACTCTCACGTCTTATATTTATCTAACTTGATGGATTATTTAAATTTGATGTTTGCATCATGATGATGCGCTTCACATCTTTGGTATATATTATTGTTTACAACTATAACTTTAATCGAAAAGCGGAGATTAAAGGTAGGTAATATGACATTTTCCAACCTGCAATGAGGTTATTGATGTCAACATTTCATATGGAGTTGTAAACAATAGCACATTCTAAACCAAGGTTGTGAAGTTCGTTATGACTCGAAAGGCAATTTTTAATTTTGAAGCTCGGAGCCCTGAGAAATCTGAGATATGAAGGTTGTAAGTATTTCACAAAAAGATTTTTTTTAGTCCATTTTCCGGTATCGTCTCACTTTTCTCTATAATAAAAGTCCCTCCTAGACTTTTTTGCCTTATATGGCACATTCTACGTCGCTGAAACAAGCAAACACAATTGTTTGATCCAGATTTCTTAGCATTCTTGTCCAGGCACGACGCTTTAAACGATTTATATACTTTTTCATATCTGGGCTTACCTTTTACTAACAAGAGGCTTTTCCTGATACTTCTGCAATCCCTCACAGCTCAGGGGAAGTACGATTAATATATTCGTTTTCGGATTAACTATTTTCCATTGCTAAAAGTACTCTAAAAAACTAAAGCTGGATTTATAAATTCTGTTCGTCCGGTTACTCGTTGCTCCCGGTATTTCGGAATTTCTGACATTTCGTTGTTCCTCTAGTATAAATCTATATTGATTTTTATTACGTTGTTCGTTGTTGTGGTTGTTGTCTTTTTATTGCTCAGCAAATTGCCATGGCGGGAATTCACTCATATCACAACTTTTCTGGCTTGGGATTCAAAAGAAGAAAGAACGAAAAATGTAAAGAAAGTCAATTTAAGGAAAATCCTAGCCAAGCCAAGAAGTGTTTTGTGGTAAGGTTAACAAGCAGTGGAGATTTAGTGATGTTTCCTGTAATTAATATCGCGTTCCACTATTTTTCCTTTTCATTGACGCAAATGGGAGTAAGTAACTATAGGAGCTAAAATTTTATTAATTGGAAGCAATGCCGAAAAACGCGGAAATAACGAACAACACGTCAATGAAGGTCTATAAACAAATGTATGCTGTTGTATATGTTTATTTTCTGGACAGTGGTAACGAATAATGAGGGACGGGAGTAACAGAGTTCATAAATCAGGCTTAAGCCAAGTAATATCAGACACCAAATTATGATTTTCTCACAATTTAGTGAGCCATTATGTTTGGAGTTACAATTACGCTTTTTATGAGAATCATACACTAGTAGATATTTATCAGTGATACCGACTCAAAATATCTATTAACATTCCAACGGTACTTTTATTCAAAATTCACTATGATCCTGATCAGCGTTGTTATAAAAAATTATAAACTGCCGGATCTCTTGGCGAAAATGAAATAATTTCCACCTGCGAGTATAATCTATTATTGTAAGGAAGTTTTCTCCACTCTGGACAATAATAAAAACTATTAGATAAAACGTTGCATTTACTATAAGTTCAGGGTTTAGATGGTTGCTTGACGATTTCTCATTTAAACCATAACTATGTCTTCGCCACGGTACAAACTGTTAGTACGATGGTAGTTTTACTCTTTCTAAGTAAATATTTCCCATTTACCCGCCCCCACCTGAAGGAATGCTCGTACGGCGGTACCAGATGGGAACCAGGCGAGGAGGGGAGTTTTTTAGCGGATAGGCATCCTTCCTTCAGAAGGATGAATCCCACATGACCCGGTCGCCTGACCACCAGACCGGGTACCTTTCGAAGGTCGTTCTCCTCCACAAAAAAAAAAAAAAAAAAAAAAAGTAAATATTTCCCAATAGCAGTTCTTTTGAAAATAGATTATTAAAATTATTAGCTACTGCTGAACTTGGAGAATTATGTTAATTTCTTATATTTCTATATAAGTTGCAAAATTCCTTATAGACGATTAAAAAATAACCCATCAATATTTTGCAGTTTTAACCTTTTTCAAGACCCTCGCCAAGAACGTTGCCATGAAGGTAATAATTAAGACTCAAAATTCATGTATACAACAATATTTATTACTAATAAATATCACAGATATTTTATCCTAATAATTGTAGCGTTTTTCTATGTACAATCTACAACAACCATTTAATTGTTACTTATTTTACATAGGACTACATTATTGTATAACAGTTTTATGTACAAGATATCCCTGTTTAACGGAGGGTTAAAAATAAAGCAGCTTTCTGGCGATTGGAGCATAATTCTTAAGGGAATTTGTGTGACACCGAATTGAAAGGATGTCAACCAAAGTTTCATAGATACAAAATTGGGAACCACTGCGATTGTGGATGGAAAGAAGAGTTGTCCCGTGAAAGCTTATTTTTGTTGACATTTTTCATCTAAAATTCCCAAGATTTTTGTCATCCAAATGAGAGGATATAATCTTTTCAAGTAGGTACTGCAATAATGGGAAGAGTTGTCTGAATTAACTTTGCGTATTAAAACTTTTAGATTAGAATCCAACTTCAAAAATGTAACAATGAATGATCCTATAACGTCTATTTCCTTTTCAACTTCTTGAGTTGGTTTGTCGCTGTTTAAGATTTCAATTGTTTCTTTTGGAAAGGTGGTAATTTTCTTCGCTTTTTATGAGTAAACAAAAGGTGATTCATACAATTATATATTTAATCGAGGTATGAGAGTTAAAATTTATTTTTCTTTTACTTTCAAAATTTGGTAAATAAAAAAAATGTGTCTTTATTAAATATTTGAAAATGCTATAGGATTTTCTATTAATTCTGTTTATTAAATTGAACACTAGGTATATCCGTTTCTCACATTATAATACACAAAGTTCCTGAATTTGGTCTTTTATAGAATATTCTTAAAGAATGGCATTCGTTTGTGCCTTTTGCGATTATGTTATTACACATTTAGTTGTCTTGTTACATCACTTGTACACCTCTCCCGGAACTGAACTCCCAATTTTAGAGTGAGCCTGGCAACTGTTCATTACTATTCTTAATTTAAATAATTTCAGTAGCATTTCCCATTGAAAATATCAACCGTAAAATATAGTGTATAACACATTTTAATAATCATCAACATTTATTATAATTAATTCTGTATAAAAACTTTTTTTTGTTTTTTTGCTGCAGCATTTTGATTACATTCTATGATACTCATATTTACATGGTTTGACATAATCTGTGCAATGGGGTTACACCTCAGCATAAAACATTTCTACGCACAACAATCTAAACTGAGTTTTTCCTTAGAAAATAATTAAACTCAAACACATTTTTTCTAAATGTTATCGTAACTTGGCGAAAAAGGAATTCTATTTTAACGAAGAGCCAAATAATCCTTACAGGATAACGCTGCGCGAAAGAGCCTAAAAGCGACGATACCGATCGGCATCATGTCTCACGATGGTTTATGGCTAATCAAACAAATCGCTCTAGAAGTTTGGGGATTATTGGTTTTGTTAAAGTTTCAGATAAATTTTAATTGAAAAAGTGAATTAGAGTCTATCGATCTCCAAGAGCGCAACGATCGGCGTCAAAAGTCACATAACCAGCGTGCATGTGGGAATTAAGATTGGTGACTGAAACAAAGAAAAGTTCTCCCAAAAGCGACCGGTATTGAAAGAACAGAGATGGTGATCAGGTGTGATTCCTTCCATGAATCATCATAATTTATCATGAAATCGTCAATTTTTCCCGGAATCGCCATGATTCCTCGTGAAATTGATGTTGAGAGTTCCAGTAGTATTGTAAAATCTAACGTGAATTTGGTAGCTCCAACTGTAATCTACTTAGACTAAAATTTACGTGCTAGAAAGAAGGTAAAGAATATTCAAAAGAGGCATCAAACTTGATGGAGAATCTTCTCTTGCGAATTTCGAACCGGCGCAGTATGGATGCAAATGTGAAGGAACGGAACCATCCGTGATAAACTTGCAAAGAACCCCCGGAGATTGTCGAGGGTTGGAAACAGAAATGGAGAAATCAAATAAAAAAAGCAGCTGGAATGTCACTGTTATTTTGATATTTTTAACATCAAGAGATGCTGACTCATTGATTTTGTGGCAATTAAAATCAACACCCAACCATTATACCAATCCGAAAATGCTGCCATAGACACAAGTTATTGATTAGTTGTAAAAGCCAATTGTAGCCTCCTTTATATGATTGTCAATGTCTGTCATTGTATGTCATATGCAATTACCGTGTATATCATGTGTCACAAGGTGGTTTGATCCGGTGGAGTATCAAAGAAAGGAGACTTAATGGCGTACCAGTATACTTTTCCAACTCCCATTCGAAAACAGAAAGTTGGTATTCGCCGATTAGCAAGAGTTTTTCCAATTTTCCGCTTTAAAGCGATTTTCGTTTCTATTTAGATACTGTTTTAAAGTGTCTGTGTCAAGTGTTGTGCTTGACATTTTAAATAAACGCCTTGCATCAAAATAAAATTATACGTCGTTTACGTTTTTTGCTATAAATCTGGCAAAAAAGAATTATTTGAGTTGTGCTACATTACATATCGTAGAAAGTTACTTTTAATATCCGCAGACGTTACGAGAAGGAATATTCAATATTTGTCTAGTGGTGTTCGGCAAATAAGGCTGGATCACAGAACAATGTCTTCAAATGCCTTGATGAAGTTCCAAAAGTCATAAAGAATGTCGGCTATTTACTACATGTCTCGGACAATTCTTAGGCTTGAGGGGAATGGACATAATATGTCAGAGTAGTCGGATTTAAGCCAAAAAAGTATTTTTTTTTAATTTCTGAATTTGAATTTAAATCATTATTTGTCTAAACATATCATATGTATTTCAAATCAAAAAAGCGCTTTCCACTTCTGCATTACTGCATGCATTTTTCTGAGCAAGTGACTAGAATGCACTTTCAGCCTTTAACATAAAATATTCTGTTACTGTAAACAGGGAAAACATGAAAATTACCCCATTGACAATGACCATGGCTCTTTTTCAGTCCTAGAGAAAGCTTTTATATTTGAGCCCTCTAAAACCCCTAATGGTTTAGTAACAGTTTTATAAATCAACCTGTATATTATCACAATGACTATTTCAATAAAAAAAAAGTGTTTTTCTGCAATCACCGAAGCAGTAACAGCTTTTTGGCTGGCTTTGACGTCGTAAACCTCATTGTTTTAGGTAGATGCTGGTTCTGCTTATATATACGGCCCGGAATGTTCGTTACTTCGCAACCAGGATAAATAATAGGCCGGAAAATATTCCTATACGGCTGGCTGTTCCCGTATAGATATTTCAAATTTGCACATTTTGAAATAAATCTTGAAAAGCAGAATGAATAATATGTGTATCTCGCCGGAAAATCATATTGTCAACCTCTGAGGCTCTGAGAAATTTACCTCGTTGGTCGAGAATATGTTATTTGAGTTAGATGTACAATAATCACAATATAAACCCTTTTCTTCGCTATTATACAGTGATGTTCATAAGGGAGACTTATCTTATATCCCGTTCTAACGTTCAAATCGCATGGTGCGAGCATCTGATTGTAATTTTTAGTAGTTTAATTAGAGAACTTCTTGCAGGAAAAGGGCAGCTCAACAAGTTTAAAATGATAATCGGGCCCATTTTAAATTAGTTTCTCAACTGAAGCACCCTATTGTTCGACATTTGAAAAACTCCCCAAAAGTGTTGTTTTGTACGTACTACGATATGCCAAGCTATTCGAAAATTAGTACGAGAAAAGAGAACTTACAAAATAGCACTGCATAGATAACGTTACTTATTATTTTAGCGAAACTAAATCAGCGTGTATGTTTGAAATTTTGTAAATACATATTTTCCTTTTTCCCTCAAACTACAACATAGCGTATATTCGTTACGTATCTATGGAACATCTAAAAGCAGTCCCAAGTATTTGTACAAAATTCCTCAAAAGCGTTGCTTACAAATTAGAGGTGAAAATTGGACTGCGAATAACCCACTAAAGCACTCCGAGAATGGCACTTCGGAACAAAAAATAACAAAGCAAAACGTACGGCAGCTTTGTTTGCTCTGAAGCTTTCTTGACCCCATTTAGGCCTCTCACTGAAAAGGAGAAGATAAAGATATAATAACTAATTATTTTGAGACAACCAACAAAAATTATGGTACAAAGCTGACTTATAATTATTACGTTGCAGAGTTTTTGTTCTGGGGTTTATTATATTCGGGAAAAACCCGTATACGTTGGAAGGATAAAAAGAAAGAACTGGGGCTGGCATTTGATTAGTCAGAACCCTGTACTCGAACAAAGAAGGCGTTAACTAAATTTGCTTTTTCTATGCAGCTACAAAATACCTTTCACCGGAAAGGCGGGAATTTTCTCTGATAATAATTCTGATAACATTTGATTATGCATTAACAAAATAAGAATTCAGAACGCAAGCCTCATCAATTTTGTCGAAAAGCAAAATTTAAAAAGAATAGAAGTTGTAAGTTACTTATCCGTAGATCAGTTATGTCCAGAAAATTCCGTTCGACAATAATTTTCAAAAAAAAATGATAACTTTCATGATAATAAAATAAATTACAATTGTCAAGTACCTAATACAAAAAAGCTAATACAGAGAGATCAGTCCAGCCAGCGCCATTTACGTGTCCAAACAAAACTAACAGCAATTTCAGAGACACCTCTCGTCATTCTCAAAATCAACACTTTCGTGGTAAACTAAATAGGACTAATGCACTTGATTGATACAATTTCTGCGATTCCGTATTACTATGCGAAGCCCGGTTCCCAAATCAATCGGCTTGGACAATTCCAATTCAAGGTTGTCAATTGCACTTCAGGAAATTAATTTTCGCTTGAACTAGATACTGTTTAGATCAAAGGGAAATTGGGAACTGTTTAATACATGATTCGTTCCGTTTTTAACGTAATTACACCTTTAAATCAAATGTTCCCAATGATTCTTTTATTCTTTAAAACGGGGCCGAAATCACTAAATTGAACTAAACTAAACAACGCATTCTAACACTTGCACAACTGTGTGAATGTGCACAGATAGATGACGTTAATCGCGTCATTTTTCTGTGCCTTGGGAGGATGCAAAACCGCTAAGTGTATAGAACAGGAGCACCAATTAGGATAGAAGACATTATCGACAAACCATTGCAAAAGGCAGACACCGTTGATCAAATGCGTTAAGGAAAATACCTTTAAATTATAAATCTGAGAAATCCAAGAAGCGACTTCTTGTAAAGCTCTTAAGCGACCCAGGGAGACCACGCTGACAAGCCCTTCTCGAAATTAGGGTCTTGTGACCGTGATGAGACAAGAAGAAGTTTAGAGAAGCTCCGTACTTAAGTAATTGTGGTTTAGACTTCAAAGTAATTTTTGAAATTAATTAATACCTCTTTGTGGAACTGGATCTTTGGCACTCTCCAACTCTAGCGCCACTTCGTCGTCGTAAACTCCAGGAATGACTGCCATACATCCCAGCACCAGACGGCCATTATCGAAATGAATTTCCCCTAATGTCAATTCCAGTATTAAGTCACTCCAGGACCGCTCTGATAACCTTCTAAAGGGGTAAGGGTTGTTCAACGCTACCTGCAACAAATACGAATATTTCAAGGGTAATTTGACTCTTTTCTCCCTAGTTTTCGTCACGTAAATATGCAGGCAGAATTTCGGAGGACAAATGATTTATTATAATAGTACTCACCGTCCTGTTATTCAGTATAAATTTGAGTGTAACGGGTGGTCTGGATGGCGGACTTGAGCAGTTTGCTCGTAAAATGTCTCCCACGTCTAAAACTTCTCGTCCAACACTTATCTTGGGCGAAGATTCTGGCAACTCTGAAACAAATTTGTTGTGAGTCCAGTGTAAATTACTAATTCACAACAGAGCATTAAAAATGTGTGATATGCAAAATTAAGCAAATGTAAATGCAACTTTTAGTTAGATTCATCCCTGATGACGGTCTGAATTCAGAGTAAAATAATCTAAATAAATATTTCATCAAGGCTATTAGTACCGCTAATTTGGAAATGCGTTTCCATTATTAATGTTTAGTTAGAGTTCAGTTGACTATTATTTACACAACAAGTCGATTTTAATTTGCCTGATATACCCGTGGAAATTTAACATAATATTCACGTGAATAATTTGTAGAAATTCCTTTTGGGGATGTTAGTGCATGTATGTAAACCCCACACGGGTTACGATTTGATTATGTTTTTGGTTTATTGTGGGACTAATGAACTATTCAATGGCGATCTAGCGCTATCTCGTTATGTAGAGTGGTAAAGAGTGTTCTGGTCATTATGGCCCCGATGGTCCTTTTACTTTGAGTTCGGAATTTTTCCTTCTTGAATTCCTTCCCCCTGATTTATATTTATGATGCCAATATATTATACAGAAATACTCTCAACGTGAGTAACGACTGTGTAGTCTCTAACCGGCTACAGCTATTAATGTTTGCCCTTAACCGATTTTACAATATCATTAAATGCGTCCAGAGACTTTCCACCAAATTTCCTTTTCATTAACACATTGTCCTTCGAAGTAGAAAAAATATCGTCTCAAAAATGTATTAAATCTTTTATTTAGATTCGCCCCCAACGGGGGAGTTTTATCAGAAAGGTCTGATTATCAAGGGCGCAATAAGCACCCGAAAATTGTCCAGAAAGTAAAGAACGTCGGATTGAAAAAAAAAATGTTATTCTTCTGCCTTACAGCCAATTTAAAGGTAAATGTTATTTTATCTTATGGCTGGCAGTGGGCCATAAATATTGGAGTCGGAAAGATAATAATTCTGGCAAGAAAAACAGCGAAATTAAGTGGGTACGAGGAAACAAAAGCTATTATATCTGAGACGGTTGATAAGGGAGAATTTTACCCAAGTTTAATAGTTGGCTATTCTTTATGGGAACAACCCGAAAGTTAAGAACTTAGTCAAAACCTAAAATTCAATAGAGTATCGGAACAATTGTCAGCAATTGCCCATATATTAAAGCGAACTACATTCGTGTAGAAACCTGAATAGAGCGTTTTCCCTCAATTAGCCCAAATTAAGCCCCAATCTTACTTCGGATGGCACTATAAAGCCCGCAGGTTTAGTAACATTGTCTCATCCCTGTACCCTTAGCGAGTACTCATAGGTGAAACTTAATCGGGAATTATGTAAATGTGTACACACTAATATGGCATGAATATGCATGGGTCCATGGACAGTGTAACAAGCTAAACCAGATATTTATTTGCATTAGATTAGCCTAACATCAAATTTGGCGTATAGTGAGATTGCAGTATCGAATTTTCCGATGGCCTGCAGTTGATACTGCTAGACTAGATGGCACACTTGGCTCTATTTCTATTTGCACCTGTCCATAAGGGGGATGAATAAAAAAAAATCGTTAGCAGTCACCTAGGGAATTCTTGCAGGCAGCTTAACTTCTATAAGAGCCAAGGGGCTGATATCACGTTCCACGCACCTGCTACAATTCCTAATTAGTGCGGAAGCTAGTGTCAGATAAAGGTCTTGCTAAAGATGAAATAGAAATTGATTTCAAAAGAGACGTGTAAATTCTTTTTTCTCTAAATCCAGCAAAAAATTTTGTAAACTGAGTGAAAAAGCAGAGCATAAAGACGGATACAAATGCCTTCACAATACCGACCAAAAAGTTATTTCCAGTAAAGGTGTAAGAACTGGCTCGTCACTATCATGACACTCACTCTCTTCCTCTCTACAATTTGCAACCAACTATCGCAAGAGAAAAAAGTGCCATAATATGCAACGTGGTAATCATGAGTTCAAAAGATGTTGAGGACCTGTCTTAAATTTCCGATATTATATGTATATGTATGCATATACATAAAAATATTAAATAAAAAATTATTAATTTCGGGAGACAATATGAGGACGATGACGTACAGAGCGAATTGTGGCACCACATTTCTAAACGCCAAACTCAATTTTTTCTCTTCTATGATCTTCCTTCTCAGCTTAGTAATATCGATGGACGTCGGTTTATAAACGAGTTCTTTCATAGTTCCCCATAAATAATAATCTAATAGGGAAAGATCTGATGAACGTGCCGGCCAATGTGTGACTCTATTGTTTGAAATGATTCTGTGGGGAAATATTTCACACAAATGATATCCATCTGTCGTCAAATTGTCTTCGTAAATCTGTGGGTTAACGATTTTATACCTAAATAAACCAACCCATACATTTAACCCGACACGTGGTTGAGGTCGACATCCTTGGTGTTCTTATGGATCCACACAAAGCACCACAAATGTTTTTACTCGTCGTGACGACTGAACACGCCTAAGTTGGTAAACATGCACTCATCCGCGAATATCATGTTGGAATGAAAATAGGGATTTTGCCCCAATAGTGTCAGAATATTCTTACAGAACACAGCCTTCCGCTCAGCATCTCCTGGATGCAAGGCTTGAGCGATTAAATTTTAAACGGGTGATATTCATGTTATTTCAAAACTCTCCACACTGCCTGATGAAACAGGTTTAAAAAAATCGGTAAGTTACAATATTAAATAAGAAGTAGTTAATAAAAATGCGAAAAAAAAAACTAAAAAAAGTGCAATAAAGGTGTTTTCCTGAAGGTATGCTCGTGAAACTTTCGAATAACCTACAGTGTTATGGAGCCACAGGCATATGGCTCTAATCACTTTTAAAATTTGTAAATGCCGCCTTCACGTCATCATTGAGTTGAGATTGATCGCGTTCGGCTTTACTAGAACACCCAAAGCTGAGTTGACGTTACCGTTTTGCAGCTTGCTAATTTTATATGTAACTGACGAGAGTATATCAAAGCATAATTTCTGCTATATAAATTACAAACATTAATTACGAAAAAACAAGATCACGCGAAAAGCACGTTACACCTCGAAAGGTCTTCAGGACAAGATTTATTTTGTTTACGTAAAAATCGTAAAAATACGTGCCCTCCAGGGTTTGCCCAACGGAATACTAAGTCTGCTTTAAGCCTAATTAATTAACGCCTGTTTCTTTCTGTCGGGCGTTTCTTTGTAGCGGTTTCCACTCCAGTTCATCCATTTTACGGAATAGGGATCTCTGGGGCCACTGTCTGACATTGTGTGCATGTCACAGAAAAGTACTCCGAGAAGGATATGAATTTTACACATTATAATTTAAAATATGCCACTCATAAATTAGCGCAAAATCCTGCGACACTTAATCGCAGGTGTGTGTGATGGCTCTTATTTTCAGAAAATGCAATTCTAAGCGAATCGATTGGTACTTACGTATAACTACCATGCTTTGTTCGTCTACACCAGTAACCATATGGGGTGCATCGGTAGTAACTTCGCAGCTAAAGTTGCCAGACAAATTGAAGCTGATATTCCGAAGGACCACTTGAGTGGAATTGGAACAGCTTTGCTGCAATAAAAATTGATTTTATGATCCAACTATACTAAATATTATTCTCTTTTTCTTTACTGCAGCTCGGAACAGAAGAAAATAAAAAACGTTTACTATACTCGTTCATTGCCGAGAACAGAAAAGTCGTTACAAAAAGATGCTGACATCTAAATACCAGAAACATAACACAACATCATAGGGATAAAATGCCAGATTCAAAGTTAAAGTAAACTATCATAACATTTGCGCTTGCCAACACCGAAATCTACATCGCGGATGGTCTCTTCAAGCGGAAAATCTGAGGAAATTCTGGTTGTTTAGAGCTTTGCATGTGTAATGCTGGAATATGCATCGATAGTTTAGGGGTATTTGCATAATCGACTGCGAGTAAGTTTCTTGTTGGTTATACATAGATAAAAGGACGGGTCGAATAAAAGTTTTGGTTTGTGCGATAGAGCGAAATGAGGTCTGGTGAATTGCAAAGTTTGTATAGGTGGAATACTGCACTGTAGGGACACAAAAGGTGTAGCACTTTGACGGTAAGATAGTTACAAAGTTTAACCCATCAATAATAATGCATTTTACCTTATATTCAAAATCCAGGTGGATGTGTTCTAATTTTGCTAACTAGTTCCGAATATACCACTTTTCACACTAGAGAGATAGTTGAGCGTACGCGAGGCACAATATTCCACGAGTGTGATGGATAAGTGATTTTTGCACGTGTTTCACATTATACGTTCCTTAGGCCTGCAGAGACCATGAAAGGTTTGTTCTTGATTCCGCTTTATTGTGTTCAATCCATTAAAGATCGGACCGCAATAGATCCATTACAAGGACAAAAAATAAAGATTAAATATGAAGGACGTTAAGCTTTATCGGATGTAACATTCAATATTGTTAAAAGTATTATAATATTTAAATATATTACATAAAAGTGCACAAACTCCACAGTAAAGACTATAGAAATATTATAGCCTCCTTGGCAAGATATTTTACTCTGGAAAGAGGAGACCATATTATCATTACTTGATTAGCGTGTGAAAAGTGCACTTGCCGCCGTCATTGTATGTGTGAAGCACACACAGTTTGAGGTAATATTATTAGTGTATTATCGTTTATTTTCAAAGAAAAAGTAGAAAAATATTTAAACCAACTATCATAAATATATGCAAACAAATCGTATCAATACTTTGCATCGTCACCAGTTGCACAAAGTAAATGTTGTTTATCCAAACGTCACAGCCAAGCTAATTTTAAAGGAAAATATCGGAGATTTGTGTTTGATGTAGAAGGTCTTTTCAGATCCATCCGGCTTCAGACTGAACCTCAATCCGCTTGGTTAATGTTGTAACACAAAAATGGGTTTCGATCAAATTGAGATTGAAATATTTTTCGAGTTCCTTCAAGACAAATTTGTGACTGTGACAAATATATTCACTATCAGTTTAAAATTGAGAATAGATGAAGGTGTTTGGCTCGTTTTTCAAGCCGCCTTGTGCGATCAAATCAAGCAAAGATAGGAAATTTCGCCATGGAGCCCATAATACCACAAGAAAAGGGGCTTTAACAACAGAGAAGAGTGCTTGGACAACGTCCTGGAAATCTGATTATTAAATGTAATTTAGACTAAGTGGGTTTCTTGGGTGATACCCTTCCACGTTATGGTCTGCATTCCTGTACCTCGACTGCAAGAAGTAAAGACCCACTAGACATTAAGACTGCTTTGCTACTATTGTATTTTTATGTCGCCTCCTCCATGCCGGTCTGAGTTTCAGCATCGTCGGAAAATTGACTGAAAATGCTAATATAAATTATATCCGCACTGTATATATCCTTCACCGTCATAAATGTGTCTTGAAGAAACTTGGAAAATATTTCAATCTCAGGTTCTAGTTCAATCCCACTTTTATGTTGCAATATAAACCAAGCGGATTGAGATTCAATCTGGAGCCGGTCGAGTTTCAATCGCCCTTGAAATTGTCGAAATTATCGTAGACAGCATTCTTAAATAGAATCTCTGATGTTCAAACCATAATGAAAACGTGGGACGAGACTGATGAATCCTATGTAAAAGTATCCAGACGTGTGGCTGAAACGTTCAAGAAGAGGTTTTGAATGCCGGCGTCATTACTTCTTGCTTTATATTAAGATTTCAGATGTCTGACGTTGGAACGGTAATTTTAATCTTGTTCAATAAAAACTCAACCATGAAAAACCGTGGACATTCTCATGCGTGTGACATTTCCAGTGCGAGACCTGAAGTTTCTGGATTAACTATTTATGTAACCAGTTAGGAAAAATATTATTTTGTAACACGAGTGGCTTTCTACCGAACGAGGGTAGCGAGTTACACAATATTGTGTTCCAACGTGTTTTGCACAAGATTTTTTTTAATGTTGACTTTGACGCGCGTGAAAAATGTGCATACAGTATAAAAATATTTTCTTTTTATTTTCTCAATTTGTTAACTTGTTTCGTACAATTTTTTTTCTAATTTTGAATCCTACATGACTGTTTTGAAACTCCAAAATTATAAAAAGACACTTCAAATATCAAAATTCAGGCACATTACTCTATGGTTTGCATACTTAAATTCAGTATTCAGGTAGCTTTTAAATAGATTGCAAATTTTAGCAAATCATTCTCTGCTTGATGAATTATTTTAAACCAATGTGTATTGAACATCATATAATGTCTTAATATAGATAAGGATAATTTGCACGGAAATCAATCCTACTCAACCAATCAAAAACAAGTACCTCGTGGAAACCATTACCTCTGATATACACTATTGGACAAAAGTTAAAAAACGTTAGGAATTTTAAAAAAAAATTTTTTAACCAATCTCAGTCTGGAACTTAATACACATATACATATAAATATAAAAAACGCTCTTGATAGGTAAGTACCGATTTGAAACCAAAAATAAAGAATATATTTAAAATATAACTAATAAGTCGGGATAAAAGTAGAGAAACTCCAAAATAAACGACGAAATTGTTAATAATTTTAAACCTATATTGAGTGCACAAAAAATCCTTTATTAGCTATAACTTCTTAGCATCGCTTTGGCATTGATTCTAATAGTTTCAGAATCAGGTCATTTCCGATGGATTCCCAAGACCCTTGCACTATACGAATTAATTCTTCCCTGGATGACATCATAGTTTGGCGAACACGTCGTTCTAGTTCCTCCCTTAAATTTTCTGTGGGGTTGAGGTCAGGACTTTGTGCAGAAAAATCCATGACAGTAATGTTTTCAAGCGCGAACCAGTCTCGGGTGACTCTAGATTTGTTTTTTGGGTCATTATCCTGCTGGAATATCCACGTGTGTGATAAATGATCGTCGGCATTATGTTCTTTAATATATCTACATACACAAACCCTATCCATAATGCCATATGATATGTAACAGATCTACTCCATGTACGGAGAAACATCCCCACACCATGCAACATCCATCGTCATGTTTAACTATAGGTTTAGTATACTTGGGGTTAAATCTTTGGTTTGGGTGACGATGGACCCACAATATACCAGCAGAATAAAAAATGCTAAAATTGCTTTAATCTAGAAACAGTACTTTTTTCTAATCACTATTTATACAGTGAAAATATTTATTGGCAAAAGCAAATCGGGTCTTCTGGTTCTTCCTCAATATAAATGTTTTTTGCGGCTTTGCGACTAAACGATCCTGCTTCCCTCAGTCTTCTTTAGACGGTTTTGTAGCTCACCCGGGCTTCGCCGAGTTCCCATATAATTGGTTTTGCAAATTTGTGTGGATATTTCTGAGCAATTTTCTTGATTAATGCATTAATTCGCTTTTTCTGGGATGACCACTTTTTTGAATTAATTTTGCTGTATTTTGCGATTTAAAATTAGAAATTGTTTTTTAAAATAACCGATTTATGAACGTTAAGCACTTTTGAGGTATCGACTTTTTTAGTGCCTTGTTCATAGGTGTCATCTAGTTTATGTTGAATGTCTTCAGACAAATGCTTTTCACGATCCATGCTAGAACTGAACTAGTACCAAAAGTGTTTAGAAATTTGTTTAAAAACGAATTGCGATTGTTATAAACAAAATTCTTTAAAAGTTTCTGTCCTTGCGCACTTTTAAAAAATCATTTACACCTAAAGGTCCTATGAAAAACGATAAACAAGAGTTTATCTCTGCACAACATTAACGCGTCTATCAAAGCTACCTTAAGGCCCAATTCATTACCTTCAAATATTAACCCCTAAAAAAATTTCAACCGAAGAATAAAGTTTCTCTACTTCTGGCCAATAATGTAGCTGCACAGATGCGGGATCATCTAGATCATCAGGCTCTTACACTGTTCTTTAAGTCGAAACTGAAAAAAGCCGATAAGATATCATCGTATCAATCTGTTCATTTCTCATATGTCCGGTGTTGCCTTTAAAATTAATGTCATCGAAAAACATACTAGAGTCGCTGGAGGACCATCTGAATCATCCATTCATGAAAGAGCTCAAGGTGAAATCCCAGCCTCTTTCGTAGAGCATTTCCAACTCTACTTGGCCAGTGCTGCTATATGCAGGTAGTTCATTACGTCACTAACCCAACAAGCCATCGGACCCCTTCGGGTAACGAAAATTATTGACATGGGTTGAAAAAGAAACGAAAATGAAAGTACTCTACTACATCACATCTTTACATGCCACATAAACTGAAACTAGGGAATCGTTTCCTCGAAGCTTCTACTCTCTTAAACATACTAAAAATACTTGAGAAGGAGAACTTACGTCAACAGTAATTCCCTCAAACGGAAAAACTTTTGTGCTTGGCTGCTCGATGGGAGTATATCTATAAAATTCGCGCAAGCCTCTGTACCATTTCACCGAATATAAAATATCTTTCTCCAAGTCATATGAACAACGCAACGTGGACTGGCTCAAATATTGCACTATAGATGGTTCGATTGTCAGTTTTACGTCTTTCAAACCGAGAAGATCTGAAACAAAGAAATCAGAAAATTAATCGACAATTAGTAAAATTTCCACTATAATCTCATAAGAGAAAAAAATCAAAGAAATTCTATATATTCTCTATTCACGTAGTACGTTTCAACGTTTTTGGTCGTCATATGTTACGAACGATCATTGTCCTACTACCGAACCTTTTGTGTTGACCCACATTTCCTCGATTAAAGAGCGAAATAGGGGAAATTACATTTCCAGCGAACAGAAAAAGACAGTTCAACTGCAGTAAACAAGAAATTAAAAGAATGATCGAGATAAGTGCTGAGACTTTAAGCCCTGTCCCAACAAATACCCGGCCACGTAGTTTTTAGCAATTGCCAGGCTATAAGATCCGTCGCTATCTGATTCCTGTCTAGACAGCTGAGGAATTGATTTAAACTAATGGTCTCGTTAAGAGAGCTGATTTGTATCGTTTAATTATAAGAATTAATTGGAATTATGGCATTAGAATGAAACGAAACTGAAAATAAATTTACGGAAATTGGGAATATTGATGATTTATTGATTCAAGGAACTGTTTGTTCTCAAATTAAATAATTAGTTATTATTTTATTATTCATAGTTTAACAATAGTCCTAAACAGAAAAGGGTTAATTTCGGTAAGACGTATATAACACTACAAAAGAGATTTACCGCTTAAACTTCAAAATTTGATTCGTCACCATGGTTACTTATTTTACCCCGTTGCCATGGACGCTGATATGAAACCGTGGCAAATAACCTTATTTCCCTATCGTTGCGCGGGCAACCCGTAGGAAATGAAAGTCTATGGAAATCAAAGGTCTTTCATCAGTCGTAAAGAAAATATTTTCTAAATTCCGACGAATAAAGTAATAGTCTTCTTAATCAAAACTGGTGGCTTATCTTGGTTCATGTCGTAACTAATTACATAATAAAAGCAGGCACCTTCATTTATCAACTCATTTAAAAAATGGGACCAGTAGCAGCAATGGTTACTGTAGTTCGCAGATACGAAGTGTAGCTTGAATAAATTTAAATTTCCGCATTTTCCCTTATTATTCCACCGCACAACAAAATTAGAAAAAAATCACAGCTAAGTGTAGCTAACGATATGTTAGACCGCTTTCGATAACATATTTTCATGGAGATTACACATTATTCGACACATCCCTTAGAATTGCTTGAATTTCCTGACAGAGTGAAACCAACTGAAAAAGGATTGTGACCCAAAAACGCGCCTTAGCAGATAACGCTCGAATATCGAATACTGTAATAAGGCATCTACTGGACTCGTGACGTAAATAACGATTACCGCAGTAGGTGTGTGAAAGAAGTCTCTCCCATACCCAAATCGGGGATAAGTACACTTTTCCGCCAGAAAAGAGACGTTTCCGTACGAACTAGTAGCATAGCGTGTTTTATTAGGAATTCGGGAAATTTTCAGTGGTCTTGCCAAGTGTTTATTCCGTTTTTCGCATATGCCAATATTGATGTCAACTAATTTGTTAAAAGGTTACTTCTAAAACATCCTCGAGAATATTTCGGTTAGACCCTATTGTAATGAGCAATTTACAATTTATAAGCAAAAAAAAAACAAAAAAAGACAATTTATATTTTTGGGGACATTTAAATAAGTAATTTAGGTAAGACAACATTGCCGATTTGAATATTTATATTTTGAATATCTCTAACCTAATTTAATCGACTTCGTATATTTGGGGCTCGGAAAATGGGCATCCTGCGTACCTAGAACACCTCTGAGGTAAACTTAAAACTAAAAACTATTCTAATTAAAACACTTCTAATATGTGCTAAAACTTCTTTCATTTGACTGGAACAATATCACCAAAACAGCAAAGTTCAGCTTATCGTGCTGCGATAATTTTGCATACAAAGAGCAAAATTAATTTGGCTAAAATTAAACCGTTAAATCGAGGTATCTGAAATTGAAATCTTAATTTAATGTTTTATTGGGAAACTTTCACGACGTTTTATTCTTTTCCCCCTTTTTCAGCTTCGGATTAAGCGAATTGTATTTTTCGACTGCTTGACAAAGTCCCTGTTTGATTTCTTAAAGACAAATGTGCATACGTCTCTCAGAACTTTACGAAAAGTAATGTATGTCTGCTCGTTTCATGGTTCGAGTAACTTTCTTTTGTTGCAGTACTTGATACCGGCAGATGATTACTCTTTTGAATTAAAAAGAACATTAACAATTTGAGCCCTTATTTTTTGTTGCGATGATTTCCATTGGCGAAACCTCATACGCAAAATTCTGGCAAAATGAAATAGTCATATTCGGAATTTTAGGGTGAATCGTTTAAAATTGCAATAAATGGTTAACAAGCAATAAAAGACAACAGCCGGGTTCATCCCATTACAGTTTCATTGTGCAATTTGGGCTTATAGAGCATAAAACTCGCGTAGAATCATTCCGTCATAAAATATTTCCAGCATGTCTATGTGTTGTTTGGTTAAAAATGAAATTTGTTGAAGAGGTGTCATGTAGGAAATGAAGAGGGTGCAAAAAGATGATGTTTATTATTGAGGCATAATAAATGCTTTGATCTTCCTTTAGAACGCTTTGGACGTGATTTTTGATATCTGTTTCGCAAAAACTGGCAGTAAATTAGTTATTAAAACGAGCTGTTTGGGAAACTCGGAAAAACGTTAATAATTAAGATTTATGGTGCAGATTTATATTGCAATAATATTTTAACAAAATTTATGGCCTTCAAAATAAATTACCTTTTGGTCGATTGCTTCAAAATCCTTGATATATGAAAATCTTTTTATTGGTAAAATCAAATAATTTAAATTTATTTGACGGCCGAAACACATATTTTTCCCTAGTTTGAGCTAAAACTGATGCCAAAACTAAAATTTTACGTTGAAGTGCAATTCAACCCTATAAATTCGGTATATTTAATGTGTTGTATGTCTGCAAGCCGTCCTCCACTGTATTAAACCAAACGTAGTCGAACTTGTAGGAGTATGTGGAGACCCATACGTTTTTAGCATTATACTCTCGTGAACTTTTTTCCAAAAGTTTCCAGGACGAAACTTCGCAGGCGGGCACAATTTCAAACAATTTATTTCCTAAACTTTGTTACGTCGCAAATTGATCGTTTCGAGCCTGGTAATTGAAGAATGATGCTTTTGAATAAAACGCTGGGGGTGCAAAGTTTATTTACATCTTAAAGTAGTAAAATGCTCGTAGCAGTTTAGGAGATATATTACCAACCGTTTCGTTATGAGAAACGCGACATTTTGAACTCCACCTACCGCAATTTTGTATGACATTAGCTGCTCTTTGCTGTCTCTTTACCTTTTAACCCATCGGGGGGTACTGAACATTTTATTAAGGGATATTAAGTTAGCCTCAGATGAGCCCCGAAGCACTTTTAATTTCAGTTAGGCACTTAACTTTTTTCATTTTACATTTTTAGCTAGACCATCAGTCAGGCTTCACGCTCACATGTGAGGTTTTGAATGGCGCGGAAATTCGCCTCTTTACGAACCAGGCTCTGTAGTAATTTGGAAAAAAAAATGGCAGATGCAGCCTTGGTATTGCACATGATGGTAAACAAGACGAAGGTCACGATTCATGCAAGAAATAGTCCCACCTTGCAAGATTGCAAGAAACGCAAGACGTGCTGCAAGAGTTCTGCTAATTTGGCATTTTGACACACATACATAGTTATTTACTTAAAACACTCAGTAAAGACACTTTCACACGTGTGAGAAGAGTCCAAGACCTTTTTGCCATTACTAATCACTGCAAGATGTCGCTACAGAACCTTTTATTTTAAGAAAGTCACGAAGCCATCTGAGCATAAATTGCATGAAATGAGGGGGAGAAGGGAAGAGCTACATATCTGGTGTCCTTTCAGAGCAATTAAAAAATAAATTTCTCCATTAACAAAGCGTTATTCGTGGCAATATCATAGTCTCTTTGTCACTGAATAACATATTTTGTAAAATTAATGATTTACTGAAACATGAAAAATTAAAATACTCGTATTAAGTACGAATACAGCACGAAATTAATAATTATTTGAATAGATAAAATTTTTTTTTTAAATGTATCAAACTAGCTTGTGCTCAAATATTGTGTAGACGTTGGTCTCAAACTGAAGCAAATTTGATAAGCGATAAACCAATAAACGCCCTGGAGAATAAAATGCAATATTAGACCGAGAAAGATATTATCCAACAAGACGTAAACAAATACCTTGGCCAAGCTTCCCGACATGCCGATATCCAGGAATTTAGTCTCGATCTCTCCAGAAAACTGGTGGGATCATGACCTTATGTAACGTCCCGGAATGCTTTAAATTCAAGTTCTTGGCAGTTTCCGCTTTTCACTTCCTTCGAAAACAGGTCGCAAACGTAGTTCGTGGTGAAAACTAAAGTAGTAATGATGATCAACATTTGGCTTTCATAATATTAATCATCACAAATCTACAATAAGTAAAAATTCACTATATTTTATATTTGCATGACATTAATTTATAATTAGATTTAGTTATAAAATCTGAATTGCCTTGTTGGTTTTCATGGTACAAAGAATAATTGCAAATATTGGTATTTCATTTGGTAAACTGATTGCGGGGTTAAAACCAATTATTAAATATTTGATGATTATCAAATCTGAACAGTTAGAAAAACTAATAAATACTTTAGCGTTACGATCATATCAATGATTGCTGATGAAATAACCACAAAATCTGAAATTAATTTTAGGACCAGTAACTCAATAGATATTCAGACATAATTCATCAATGGCTCTGAAATATTTTGCAGTATAAATTTTAATATTAAAATTAATTGGCAATGAGAAATGATAACTACGAATAATTAGCCACATTTTACATTTGACATGATAAAGCGGAATATATATCGCTCTTGAAATACATGGTGTTTGGAAAAGTTGGTGCAAAACTTAAGGAGGTGAATGTAGAGCCAAAAATAGTTTAAAAAATTAAAAGTACTGTTCTGAGTCATACATTATTTTAAAAACTATTATTTCTGGCTAAACTACGCAGAATTTGAAAAAAAAATGTAGATAAATTTTTCCTTCAAAAAAATCTAATTCGTTAAAATATAAATTATTCGTCTGATAATTCAAAGGAATAAAAAATTGGAAAAATTTCTGTTAATGGTAATTAGAAAACTACCCCTATTTATAATCGATTTTGATGAAACTTATGGCAGTTAAAGACCCTTATGGTATGATTATAATCTACAATTTTTATTCCATTATTTTAATCAGAAAGAAAGTTATTTTAAAAAATATCCAAATGATAGGACCCCTTTGGAGGGCCATATCTCAGTAACGGTGCTCCGTATGTTTATAGGAACTTTTTTACTATTTTTAGTTCTACATTCACCTCCTCAAGTTCTGTACCAACTGTTACAAACACCCTATATTAGCGAATAAAACTATTCTTTAAAAAAAATGGTATCTCAAAGATAGTGAAGTATTATCCACTAATATACTTGCCTGAAAAATATCACCGTACTGAAACGCGCAATGTGGACGTTTTAGTAATGAATTTAATAATAACTATTAAAGAATATACAAATACATATTTTCAGGTCACCAGTGGTTAAATTTGACTTACTAACTCGACAAGTGAGTGAGGCAAAGAAATGATATCTCATTAAAGCAAATTCACCCTGACAACCTGTATATCGAAAACAGTCAACATTCTTAGTAAACAAATTTAGCCAGATCGTAATATTTTTTTAGAAACATTTTGTGAAGTTTGGCCCGTTAGGCGGGATCCATCCTGTATATGTTCGACAGTTCCACGGAATAATTAAAAACGTCAGGTCGGGTTCGCTCGATAGTTAGTCCGGATTTTACAAAAAGTAGGAATAAAAAAGCTTCATTGCTATATGAATGATATGACACGGAAGTATACAGCGTGTAACAAAAGTCTGGAATGCTCGCAATGACTCGTGAACAATGTCTCTCAATTTTATGAGAATATGATATCGTGTCGGATTGAATCTGCAGGTCAGCACTGTTGTTAAGGCTATTGTTATTCTGGAAGTTAGTGCCGACTTGCATTTTTCCAAATTTAATTTCGATTCGATTCAGAACTTATGTTGATCTTAGATCTAGCCGATAGTGGACGTATTGCGAAAATCGCTGTTCTTATCAGATTTTGGAGGGATATTTAAAGAATATCTAGTAATGTCTTTAAAATAAAAAATTAGTCAAATGATAATAGAAATATCCCTTGCCTCAAATATAGGCATAGCTGGCTACAGCAATTGGAAATGTGACTTCAAAGCATCCACATCAGAACTTTGTGCATAGAAGGAATAATATTCAAGCAATATTTCAGTACAATTTCCAAGTCACAACACAAAAAAAAAACGCTCCTTTAGCGTTTCTACTTAACTGCTTCCAAACGAATGTCCTCTCGATGTTATTAAAGCCATTAGTGCGAAGTAGCACTCTTAGTCGAAAATATGAAAGAACCAATTTAAAAATATTATTTCAGCGAAAAGCGACATGGAAATTCTCGGCTCTTATCGAAATAGGGAATTTAAAACGTGGGATGCAGCTCAATAAATCACTCGGTTTTAAATATTCGGGCTGTATTGTGGCGAAAAAGCACATGTAACGTAAATTGAGAGAAAGCTGACATTAAATAAAATCGCCGACAAATTCTCGGATATCACGGCTGAGTAAATTTAATGCTGCCATAGGTGGAGTGGAAATAGCAGAATTTAACGAAAATAAAGGGGCTCATATTGTGAATATGCCATTTTACCCGCAATTTTTCATTCGGACCATATTCACTTGTTGACATGCCGGCCGGTGGATCTGTTAAAACGCCCAACTGAAACTGGATGTTTTAATTCGTTCTGTTTCTGCCTCTGATGCATCAGTTACATGATGCTGTAACATGCAAATATTTGGAGGATTTAGCTTTGCGTTACATGCGATTTAGTCAAAGCCATTTATTCATGAAATGAAGTCTGGGATAAGCGAAAAGACGCGGACGCGCCCACAAAAATCAACGTATACACCCAGTGTCCCGGTTCGTCTACATCAAGAGCCGTGCAAATATTACAACGACTGCAGCCCCGGTTAAAGGAGCACCATTTGGTATCGATTTCAGATTCGTCTTCAAATTCATGATGAGACATTTGGGTTCGGAATTATTACACATAAAACGGTGAATTTCGATTATTGCTCATACCGGGATGGAATGGTTTATTTGCCAGCTCTCACAGTGCGATGTTATTACGTGTCTTTCCAGAATGCATCGTGGCTGTTGTTACAGAAAAACAAAGCTTTACCTTATCCGAGCAAACAATAGAAAAGTCCTTCACAAGTAAATCGACGAACATGTAAAATGAATCAAAACTAGCGGAAATGTGTTCATCCATCAAGATATACGACAGGACCCACTCAATCTCAATCTGAGAAACCTTGAAATAGAACTTAAGCTCGATATTCACAACGGTTCTCCATGTTGATGGGGGCTATCCTGGAGACATGACCAGATAATGTAGATCAAAATTGGATTTAGTTGATTTTAAAATATTCACACCTTATGTAACCTGCGATTTCTCATATATTCAGATGCGTCTCGTCGTTCTTGCGTTAACATCTATGTCTATATTCTCCAAGATAATTGACAGTAGAAGACATAATAGACAGAGGCAGTGGAGGCGTTTTTCCTTTCGGCACGTGGCATTCATTAAAAGGAGCCCGACTACTGAACCCTATTAAACACCATTATCCAACGTTTCTTCCCAAAAGAACACCTTCATGTCAACAAAATGCAACAATTCAGTTGGGTAAACGGTTAAATACGTTCGATCACTTATTAATAAGTTTATATAACTAGGTGGGGTAAAGGTACTTGTACTAATCCTAACCAGCTGGTGTCCCTCATCATCCAAGTTTGCAATATTTTCATCTTCAATGGAACTATATCACTTGAGCAATTAAGCAATATTTAGTTTCAACATCAAGCTTGCTTATGTTAAACATTAAATCTGTGGATTAAGGCGCATTCCACAATTGGTAAACTAACCGAAAACCAATATTGCGTGAACTTTCAAACAAAACAAAATATTTGGTCCAATTAAGTATGAAAATTTTAATAGTCTTTTAATCCAACAGCTTTGTAGTTTAATTTTGCCAGGATTATATTAAATAATTTCTCCGAACCACTCAACCTCAATGCTTCTAACTGTAAATTTGCCGTTCTAAATTCCAATCCTCCTCAGCCATGGAATTTTAAATTAAACTACCGACTTAAAACAAGATTCTATGCGAGTTACCTGGCGATTGTATGAAGGAATTTAATTATTTACAACTCAGAACTCAGAGACTACAATTTCATTTTTGGCTTTACCGGCTGAGTAGGTGCGTAATTACCCTAAGAACGTGTGAGATAGAATTTTGTACCTCTTGGAATGCATTCTAAGATGCTGGTAATTAATTAATCCCTTAGTTAACTCAGTATGCATTATTTGCACTAAAATAAACTCTCAATGGAAATTAAAGTACATATTCCTGCTGCAACCTCCTGCTACCAACTGTCTATACACCTGCTGACCGTTTTCCCATGGTATTCTTATACAATCACTAACAGGAACTCTGAAAAACAATTTTATCATCTAGCATATTCAGTTAATTCATGTAATATTTTATCTCCTGGGGATTGCAAGAAATCGGAAGTGTTTTCTTCATTATATTCTCAATGCTATCTCCGTTTTAATCTCATTTTCAATTGTTCCATTAAAATAGTGATTGTTGTTTCGCACCGTTATAATTTTTATTTCATTTTGTCCGGATAGATCTGTTTACCCAATGCTGATTTGCAGCCGGTAAATCGAGCATTACAGTATCTGATACTGTCCTGGTGTTTATCAATCATTCATGTGTCACATGAAATTTCATTCGAATTATCGAGAATGTGGCTGAATATGTACCAGAATTCGAATGAAAACCCGACTTTAGCTAAAACTAAAAATTAGATCCAGTACTTTCAGTTTCTCGTCAAATCGACATGCAGAGTTGTATGTTTTGAAGGTTTTACAAAGGAATTCTGCATACTACGAGTTTTGATTAGATTCAAATGTTAACTTCTTCAAATCCTATACAAACTCATCGCAACGTCGCCACAGAATACAGGTACCACCTCTACGTTCTGCAAAATTTAGAAAATTCAGATAATTATGCGGATTCGGAAAATGAAATTACACAAAAGACTAGAAACTCAGGGAAAATCGGCAATGCCAGTGCGTTTGATTGATTCGAGATGAATCGAAGTGACAAGATCTAGTAGGATCGAAACTCGTCTTGGGGCTACTCGAGTTACTTAAACGCTAAGCTAAAATAAAACATAAAGTCGTAATAGATAATAGATCTTCCTAGATTTTTCTTAGACTATTATTGCATTCATCTTCATTGTTTCGTAACCAATTTCTTTTTACTTCAAAACGTGACTTAAAGACTTCATACTGACATTGGCAAAGAGTAAGTTATGACGAGCGTAGAAGGTGCAATTTCTGTTTCAGAAAAATGCATTTTTAAGCTCACATCCCGCTGATATTTTGGCCCAGTGGTAATTTTCTTAATCCCGGGACTCATAACTCAACATGCTTCAAAGCTAGTGCTCAAGTTGTTTCTCAATCCCGAGAGTCACAACTTTACATGTTTCAAGTTTCAAACCTATTGTTAAACTAGAATGAGTTCTAACATAAGGTTGAAAATTTAGTATGTAAAATCCTATGCACTGTTTTTAAAATATGTTGACTCTACACGGTGGCCCACTCTAACGCAAGAAAAATGATTGCGGATGTAAAAGTGAACATTTTTTCAGCTCTCAAATTGTGAAAACTAAGGAATTATAGGTCTCCTTCAAGATAAGATCAAATGCCAGTGGCAGTGCGTTTGAAAGCGGCAACTTTCGAACATACAAAAATGGCCATCCTTCCAACACGCATATCTTATTAATTGTTTATATAGTTTACGAGATATTTAATGTTGAAAGTATAATATCTACATTACAAAAGGTACATATTTGATATATGCTTTAAGTGAAGGCCATTATTTTTTGCAAGAAAAGCAACAAAATAAAAGTGTTTATTGCTCGGAACAGCTAAGATTCAGTATGGTAAAAATAGGACAATGACAACGATGCTTTCAAACCTGAACCTTTGGTTATATTTTTGACCATGGAAGACCGAAGTTCTGCACTCTGAATCCCATATGATTCCCATATGAATTGGAATATTAAATTAGAAAAAGTTTCAAGAATTTTTTCGTAGGCCACACTTAAACTAAAATCCACGTAAACTGGGATAGCAGATTATGGAACTTTAGTTCTCTACCACGCCTACCCATTTTCGATTCTTATTGTATGTGCTCTAGTGGTTAGTAATGAGTATGTTAAAACCATAAAAAATTTAGAAAATCGTTCAACCCAAAAAATTGAAAAACCGCAAATCGCTATTTCATCTCCCCCAAACTCTTTTTCAGCGCCTCTTCCAGCGGCCTTGTCATAGAAAATACCAGATATGCCAAGGCTCAAGTGAAATCTGCTAAAACCAAAAAATGTCCAAGAAATTACTTAACTCAAAACTCGAAAACCACAAATCCCCATTTCATCTCCCCCAAAACCTTATTCAAGTCCCCGTCCAGCAGGCTTGCCATAGAAAATAACAGATACGCCAAAGCTTTTGTGGAGATGCGTTTAGAATCAATTTCCTGGTATTTGTTAATTAATCATGGAGGGAGGGGTTAAAATGAAGCTTTAAGGTCCAGTCTATAACTCAGATAAATATGCTTCGCTTGGTTGATGTGGGGTGGAGTAATATTGTAAGAGAATTTTAATAAAGTTAATTAACTGAGGGAGGTTGTAATATTGAAAGTTGGAGAATCCACATCAGCTGGAAGATATTTTGGAGGAAAATCTCCTTATAACGCTCTAGCTAAGCTAAATCCGCATCCTGAAATAGCCCGACCTGAACTAATTGAGTATGCCGGTAGATATGGTGGCCAAGAGCTATACTAAAATAAATATACACACCTTTGAACTTGCAAAGAAGTAGTAAACTAGAAAAAATCCAATAGTTCACAACCATGCTAACTATTTCATGTCACCACCTGTCACGACGTCAATCAGCCGACACGAGCGTCACCACTTCGGCACGTGCGGAATTCTCACCAATTGTACGAAGGGCTCATTAAGAGTCACAAAAGGCGGCCTCGAAATTACTCGGGATTTTCCCTCGGTCCTCGACGGAAAATGAGCCGAAAGTACGTGCGCATCCGTAGGAATATGGGGTGGAAATAGACGATCATCCCTCAGAATAAGGGGTGAAAACCGTCGAGGTTTGTGCGCACGCTTTGCACTTTGCAAATTCGCTCGTCGCAATTGAAATTACTTCTCTCCGCCAAAAATTACCTGATTTGAATTGTTAAGGGGAGCAAGCGTAAATGCCCTGTTCTCTCCCTATGTTGTTCTATAAATATTTACGTTTTCTCGATTTGCATGGTATTAAAGCGATTCAGTTTCCAGTGAATAACCCTTTGGCAGTATGCAAAAAGTTCATACCTTCAAGTATTTGATTCAAATTTAAAAAATTTTAAGGACAGATTTAAAGGCCATGGGAAAATTCCACTAACACATTGGTGCGATACTGGCTAAAATAGCGGTGGCACAAGTTCGAAATCAAAATATAAACTGGTGGCATTATCCGTATCTACGCCTGGGACGTGGCGGCACGTCAACACAGCTCACAGAAAAAGCTAAGCCGATTTCCCTTGCACTAACCGGAAAGGTATCTTCCCACTGCATTTCAAACTGACTGAAAAACCGGTACTTACGTTGTTAGAAAGTGCACGACTTAAACAAATAAATCATTACTTTAAAATGCGACAAAGCAAATCTGAAGAACAAGTCGGAGATGTAACATGTTGTAAGGATGTTTATCTGAGTACATTCCAATTCAAAATATACTTAAAGTTGTATGAGAAACTGAAGAGAATTTGCTACATCTTTGCGATATCACTTAACATTCACCCTGGCGGAAGGAACTCATTTTCCACCCGGACGGAAAGTGGCAGTCAGAAATCGAACAGTTTCCACGCGAGCACAAGGTAATAAATATCACTACATTCCTGGTTGGAAACAAATTAAAATTTAGCCTTTTTTAAAATTGGCACTATTTCACGGAGAAAATACGTCAAATACTTCGTAAATAAAAGCTCAAAGTTAACTAAAATTTTTAATAAGAATAATAAATATCAGTTAGTCTATGAACTAAAGTGTATAAAATTAAATACAATTGTCCTTAAGAAAATCACAGGCATAATTGCATAGAGAGTATTAGAGATATGCACAATATCAAGCTATTGAAAGGCGAGTTCTTCTCACTAGCACTCGTTTTCTGGTTAAAACTGTCGATAACATGAATCTTCCACCCCATATTGGCTTGAGTAAACGAGTTGTAATACACCGTATCCGGCCAAGACGTGTTGGGTGTGAATTCCAATGTACCAGGATCACCAGATTCACATGACCATGTCAGAGATCTATTGAACTTCTTGAAAGATTCAAAGTCGTCATCGAGCCGTCGGTCTTGATCTGGTTTGTGTGTCGAATAGCAAAGCCTTCCCGCTAAAGAAAAATTTGTAATAATTAAAATGAGGGGAATATCAAACAAGAAAGAGAAATAAAAAAGTATTTAAATGTTAACGAAGTGGTATGAATACAGGCTTTCATACTGGGTGTCCCACCGAAAATCACCATTAGACGTTTTGGGAAAACTATGAATAGCAAAGTTACCAAAATTTGAAGGTTCGGCAAGAGCCTTGGGAAGACTTGATGATGTCACACTTCTGGTACCACCGGAAATATGTTCAAAATATTGTAGGTGAAGTCGCCTCAAGGCTCTTACGAAACCACTAAATTTTCGTAACTTGCTATTCATAATTTTCCCAAACCGTCTAATAGCGGTTCCTGATGGGATACCATGTATAATATTATGCCTACGTACAATAATAATATCTTATCCAAAACGTTGGAAAATGAAATATCGGAGGAGGAATTAACCTGAACTAAAAGTGCTACAGTTGAAAACTCACATGCAGTAGATTTTGGTCGTCCTCTTCTAGAATATTCCACCCCTGCTAACACCCTTACTTTAGATTGAGCCACATCAGTAAGTCTGTCATAACCGCCATGTGGATCGTCTGTTATAATCAAGGGATGGTAGTACTCAGGACTATGGGGATTGTTTCCTCCATTTACTTTAAACACATATGTCAACCCCCTACGTAACCAAAGTTCTGGTGCTAGTAAGCCATTGATGTACCATGCCAGGGCCGTGGAGGTGTGTTCTAAACACAATTATATAGGTAAAAATGTGAAAAACGAAAATATAGATATGTTTACTAGTAATTGCTTGATATCCTTTTTTGCCTCCCGAAGGTCCAATAGTACTAGTAAACACTCGAATAGTCTTATCAAATATCTGTCCTTTGCTCCATGGTTCTCCAACCTGAAGGCCTGACCGCGTAAATGAGTAACAATTGTTTTGAGGTTCTTTAGGGTTTAACTCGATGCTAATATTGGTCTTTGGATAGATGTCATGGAAAGCAGGTTCCTTGTTTTCATCAAGCCTCCCTATTCCCCATATAATGTAAACCGAACCTTCTAATGGGAATTCCTTATCACCATCGTCAGCTGAAAATTAATAAAATTAAGAAGTTTCCAACAGTATCACGTGTTGGCGAGGAAAAGTTTGAGACTTACGAGAAATTAGGGATCTGCGGTAAGTGATAATGTTGATTCCATTTTCTCTTATGGCTGTATTTAATTGATTATTGTCCTGACCGCCCACTAATTCATCTTTACACACACCCTTGTATTGGCCCAACACCTTCACACACTGAAAAATAAAAAAATGAAAGTTCAGATTAGTTTGTTCAGTCGGTTGCTTAATTGACATAAAGTCATAAGTGCCCGCGTACATTCACCTGTGCTTAATCAGCCGATAAAAAGATTTATTAACTGAACGAAGCTGCGAAGATGCATTCCATAAAGCTAAATTATTAATGTGCTGTCAACTTTAACTGCAAGCTAATTGAAGCATTAAAATATTGCCTAAGCATTCGTCAGATACTTGGTTTCCATGGAAACTTGGCGAAACCATGAAAACAAAACATCAATAATTTATTCCTAAATCGGTTTAACGTTAAAAAAGTGATTGGCTTTATTAGGGATTTATTGTTATTTTCACATATTATTGGATATTTTGAATGAAGCGGCAGTTATCAATTTAGTTTGATCTTCTCATTTCCGCTTTTGTTTAAATAAATTTTCAATTTGGATTCGTCGTTATTCTGTCCACAAATGAAAGTTTTCCGGGCAAGGGGTGGGTACGTTAGAGCAAATATTTATCAGCCGTTAACTTGAATAAACGATACTATGCAAACAGTTTTCCTATTTCCACCTTTAATTCTTTAATCTGCTAGCAAACTTACGAAAATCTAGTCCCACACTTGAAATCTCTATCCTTAGGCACCGAATTTACGGTCATTGACTACCATATCTGATTCGATTTCTATAGCTCCTAAAGCCGTCCGATTTATTGTAAATTGGAAATCAAAGAGATAGAAATAGCTTTATACCCTCCATTTACCACATAAATGTTTTTCCAAGGTGCAACTTACCGGAGTTAAGGCAGTAATGTTATAATCAGTGGCGAATCCCTGATATCCATTGATATAAGCTACAGCCACATCCGCTCCAATCATCTGGCTTCTCTCGTTTGATCCCGAAATACCGAAAGCAAGATATTCATCCTCATCGACCATTCCTGCTAATTGAATGGTAATGGCAGGGCCGAATATCTCCCATGAAACTTGGAAGTTTTTGTGGAGTTGCAAACAGTTTGGAAGATCATCTTTTTGTGGCTATAAAAAAAGTCCTATCATCCTCTATCTAAACATCCAAATTCAAGAGTTTAACTTACAATAACTTTCACCAAAGAGGGAGGTACGTTCAGGGCTTCAGGAATAATTATTGACCCAAGATTTGTATTGGTGTCGTGATCAAATACACTAAACCAGTCTATATTGAAAATGGTAAGGTCTCCTGGAAGTTCAAGAGTTATCGTCTTGTTTTTGTAAGATTTCAAGGGATCCAGGCTGAAATTGCCGTTTTTTACATAACACTTATGCTAGACAAGATAAAGCTTACTATCCATATTCATCAGGAACTTTAAATCCCTTCGACACTGGCTGAGCACCCACGCCCACCCAGAAGTAAGCACTCTTGGCGTTACCATCATAGGTAAAACCAGTTAATATGATTTGCTTGGCGTCCAATATCTCTACCGAAATAGTGCTGATTGAATTCGTTTTTCCCGTGAGTTGAGACACCTTTTGAACCATAGGCGGTTCAAACTCCTCGGGAATGTAAATATCTCCAAAAGTAATCTGAGACCAAATATCATATATAGCAAACCACTTGATGTCTGTAATTCTCTTCTTTTCGGGCAGCACTAATGTGAAATCTTTATTGAAATAACGTTCCAAAACATTCGTTCTAAAAGTAAATTTATTCATAAAGTGACCTGCAGTTTTTGTTATATGAGTGAAACACACTTTCCATGTTCATCTGGTACAATAAATCCCTGGGGTCCAGCTCTGTTAGCGGCACCGGCCCAGAAGAAGGTGTCAGCCCCGTTTCCATCATAGTTAAAAGATGTCAGTAGGAGAGTGTATTTGTCTACTGCATAAATATCCCCGGAAACTTGATGATGGTACGAGTTCAGCTTGCCCAAGAATTTGCCTTTGTAGCGGCCCTCATCGTCTTGGCACAATCCTGCAACAGAACAAACCATTAACGTTAAACTGCTGAATTAACCGCAAACCATTCGACACTGACCAAATCAGATTTGTTCAAATTGTACGTTGAGGGATGTTGGTCATTTTAAACATCGAAAAACAGAATTAGACATAAAATCAATTTGACCCCTCTGATGTAATTTCAAATTTATTTTGCGTGGTTTTAAGTCCGCGACAGTAGCCTGACACCATATGCGGGCCAGAAAAGATAACTAACAATTGTCCCTTAAAAATCGGCCAGTGAACAGCAGTATTTGTCTCGAAGAGAATTTTTTTCACTTATTGATCAAAAATCATTTTTGCTTAATTTATTCAAATCTCTGCTCTGTTTTGTGGCCATTATACTCCGTTTTACTCTCTATCTATCTGCAACAATCAACTACAATTAATGAAATAGCCGCAAATCAGATTTGCTGGCAAATTTCCATTTTGTAATTTTTATTTCATTGTTGCTTTTGTTTCTTGTTCATTCATTGTATTTCTGCGTAAAACGATATAAATTTCAAATTAAAACTATTTATTTGACGCTCTGTTCGTTTAGAGTCATATAATATAAGACTGTAGTAATATGCAGAGTCATTGGTTTGAAAACATTCAATTTTTAGTCTTTCAATGTGCAGAAACCCATTTTGATTTAACTATCCAAATTTGATTTTTTTAGTGTTACAAACGACTCTCAAGTCGCAATGACTGTCACCAAGAAAATAACTATTAGAGGAACTTTGATAAAAAAAAGGTACCTACTTGCTGAACCAACTTAACTGAGAGCTTTTTTAGCCAATCACTTAACCGCAATTTTTTGGCCAATTAGCGTAACAAGTGATTGCCATCGACTATTAAACACACTGCAACCATACTAGTCCGGTTTTTAGACTAGTATAAGTGCACCATGGTACCATAATATTGCTACTTGAGTTAATGAAAAATAATTTGCCTCAAATAGATGGTTTTTTCTTTGATTGTTACCTACAAGAATGTGGCCTGAAGTTTGGTTTATAATACATTTGTGTAGAAACTAGTCCACAAAGAGCAGTTAATGGCCCTGTGCAATCGCTGCATTACTAGTCCATTGACTATGTGCTTTATTGTTAGGTTAAGGTCAAAAGTTAATATTGCACTGTAGTCTTAGACATTGGTCCCTTGTTCATATTTAAGCACATTTTAATTTAGTGTCTTTATTCACTCGTGCGTTCAATCAAAATTAATACCTTAACATAAGAGTGGCCTGCAACCATACTTCCGCTTCCACATTAGCACAGCTTACTCACCAGCAGAAAAGAAGACCAGGGAAACAATAAGCACACCGAACATCATCCTCTTGCGTTGTAATTAACTCTTAAGACTAACACCATTTTTGGTTCCTTTTTCACTAAAATCTTTAATAATATTTCATTCACTTAATGGACATATTGTGGTTTTATTAACCTTCAGTATACTGCATCGAACGCGTACTTACAAGAGAGCTTTCAATTTTAACTTTCTAATAACCAAAGTCGCCATGAGTAACAGTACCATTGGTACCACTGGTAGTTTTCGCGTCGCCTTATGTGAGACGCAAGGAACCTTGGCTAACGTTATGTTTTTCATAGTACGTAAACTAGGGAGCTGTATACTTATCATGGTAGTGATCCGATTCAGGGGAACAGGCATATTTTCTCCCGGTATAAATTTTAGATTAAAAAAGCTCATCTGTTTTAAAAGCGACAGGCAGGCGGGAAGAAAAGTTGCCACATTTGCTGTTACTCTCTTCGCCGGAAAATTGATACGTCTGATGTATTTCCAAAGTACACATAAAAACTTTGAAACTTCTTGATGAAGTAGAAAACAAACAAATCGAAAGTTTCGTTACAAATTCCTTGATGTTACCCCTCTCAATTTATTATTCCCCAACGTAACAGAGAAAATGATATAACGAAAACCTGGCGCTTTTACCGTTTTAGTTTATGTTGGGGAATTCCCTGCTTATTTTTTCGCAAAAGCTCCATATCAAGGCGAACGTATGATACGAATCTGTTAAGGCAACATACTCTCATGTGGGAGTAGGAAACCGGACGTGACTAGAATTTGCGTATATTCACGACCCAGGGAAATATAAGCTTTGATCTATCAATATTCTTCACATCATCATTCATAAAGCAAAAGTGATTTTAAAGCGAAATTGAAATCAGTTTTTTTTATTTTCTCCTTGGTTTCTTTCCTTTTTTTCGAGGGTTGATTTTTTTTCTATTGTTATAAAATATATCAGGCGTGCAGGAAATTTTGATCCACTTGAATCTAAATATCTGTATTATGGCTGAATGCTTGGACGTTTTATCAGTTAGAAGCATTTTATTTGAAATTTTACGCGGTATCAATAACTGTTTCATGTACCCAATATCAGACAAATTAGGTCAGACCTGCAAATAATTTTATTAATTATTTTACACATATAATTTAGTCATAAAAATTTTATATTCACGTTTTTACTTCTCTTTTTTGATATACGTATGCAAATGGGAGATGAATAGTGAAAAAATAAATATTCCTTAGCCTACCGCTTTACAATTACAAAATAATTGCGATGCAGTGAGGAAATTACTTACAGCGAAATAACTAACTTAGTATTTTCTACCCTTTGGATTTTTTTTATAGAACAGCTTTAGCTTTATACATAGAGGGGTATGTTAACACCAGTGGTGGGGAGAAGAGGAGGAGGGGGGGATCATCTTTTCAAAATTCATAATATCACAGCAGGATAAACTTATTACATTGCAAATCAACAACGATCAGAAATGAGGTATCCTAGATGATACTGCATTTTTGTATCTTACGGGTAATCCTAATACAGCATGAAGCATCTTGTATGCCTACGTATAGTTTTTGAGATAATCGCGTCCAAAATTTGATGTCTTTCTATTAAGTATTCGTAAACGATTTGCGACAAAGCAATGCTGCTTGCTCTAGCTTAACTTTTTCAACTGCTTTAAAATTGGAAGTATTCCGAATTCTTCCGGATATATTTTTATTTGTACTTGTATTATGCCAGAGAACTAGAGTTCGCCTAGTGATTACAAAATTAGTGATTATTTCGTCGTCGTATCTGAGGAAACAAATTTACTTTAATCCTTTATTGTGCGTATCTTGTATAACAACCCTCGATGATAACATATTTGGCTTTAGCCGCACAATAGTGTGTTTAGTAATCTATTTACGATAGCTGCTAAATATACAAATTTAATGCTAAATGTGGATTGAATTCATGAAATTCTCTTCAACCCTTTGACCTAGCCACCCTCATAAACTAATGTTGAACGTAAGCAACCAGTTCTGTTACATACCCAATATTGTGACATATGCTTAAATACCCGCCAAAGCAACCATATATTTTAGCTTTCTTATAGACTTAGGGCGAGCATTTTATAGACGCTGCTGGCACAATCTGCCACGATACTCTTTAGTAAACTTTGAGTTTAACGGCATATTTTCTATAAAATACAACACTCGACCACACATGTAACATAAATCATTGCTACTAAGGCTCTTGGCGACAACAGCAGATTTTCGCGATACAAGCTATCCCTTATATACGGCTAGAACAAGAACCCATCCAAAAATAGGGGCATAATTTAGGATCCAATAAGTTTTAATGGACGTGAAAAACTTGACCTGAATATTTTTCGTCCGGGATAGGGGTCTAGTCTTTATGGGCTCTTTCAAGGCAGAGATAAAATCATTTCCGTACTTTTTCGAATCCTTCTAAGGGACAACTAGTCTCTATTTGTAATTCAATATATCAAGGATTTAAAAAGGCTAGCTAAGTTGATTTCACGATTTCGAGGACAGAGTTAAGTCCGCAAGTGGTGCGCAATAGCTTCTCATGTCAGTAAGAAGCTATTGCTTACACAGTAAGTGCAATCATTAAATCTGCATATGGTGCGCAACAGCTCTATTATGTGATGAGGAGCTTTTGAGTATACGAGATAAATATGATATGGAACATTATTAAGCTCCAAAGAATAGATTCACTGACCTAAATAGCATGAAATCGTGCTCTATGCATATCATTATTATATAAGAAAATATTATTTATAGTGGTTACTGTTTCGTTGAACGCAAATCAATTTATCTCGCCACTAAACAGCGAATAAACGTGCTTTCCTGAAATTTGATAACCCATCCCGCAACGGATACATTTCAGAGAATGCGAAGATAGTGCGAAAGTTTCGAGCAATTCTATTCAGGCCGTTTCCAACAAATAGAAACAGATCACCGTAGCCTGGAAGTTTGCACAAGTTGGCCTGCTCTTTTGATTGCTGATAGTGTATTCCTGCCACGGAAACGAAACAAGAAACTTCAATGGAAACATGGCGAACGGACGATGCCAATTTGGAGCTCGGACCATACGGAGAATTTGCCGTTTATGGTCACAGAAGGTTCTGGCCGAAAAAAGTTTTCCGAATTTATTACAAATACAGCATGTCTCGAACTTAAGTGGTCAAAGTTAAACGGCGAAATCTTCAATGGAAAATGGTCGAGCTACGTGAATTACTGTGTGTCCAAGATAAGGACGTGCAACATGGGGATCTCGGATACGGCAATAGCTGCAGACTTGGTTGAATGGACGAAAAACACGAAATAATTATAATTAAGAAGCTATTTTTGAATTTTCGCTTATTTAGAAAAAACCGAAATTGTAAGTTATGTAATTACCCCAATGAAAAAGTTGTCCTAAAATCGGCAAAAAGCTTATCAGGGCCGTATTTAGAAAAAAAGTGCTTGTCAAAGAAGTGACACACAATAAAATCAAGACGGTCCTATTGCAGTTTATAAAAAACTGCAATGGAAGAGTGGTTCATCTATCTCCTATCATAATTCGGGAAAAAATTTTACAGCAAAACCATATTCTTCCCTACATCATTTTTCAAATAACTGGAAAACGGTGACAAATACAGAAACAATGCAGGAGGGCGAAAGACTTAATAAATTGAACAGGGAATTCAAATTCTGTTAAATTTGTTTGAACGAGTCCCCAGGGTACCTCACCACTCAAGCAAAATGGAAATTACGGCCGATAATTGACTAAAAAATATGTCGATTCAAGGGCAGACAACACTTATACCAAGAGGGTTAGTAAGGTGAACTAACTAAAAAGCTCATAATAAGTAATTTAGCTCAGGTTAGTACAGATTAGTGTTTCGAAGTATTCTAGAGTATGTGATGTGTATTATACAGGGTATTAGGGGGATAACTTTCGTAAATTTAACCAACGATAAAGAATATCATTTTAAACAAAAAAGTTCGTTACAACAGGGGTCGAAAACCTAATAATTAAAAAAAATGTCAAAGTTGATAACCGAAAAGCTATGATAAGCTTTAAAATTTGAATAAAAAACTTTGTGCAAGTTTCCCAAAAGTTTCTGGATACAGGTAGCGTTATTCCTTCATATCAAGGACGAAGTCGACAACGAGAAGTTGGTTCTGAAGTCGAAGAACAAATTTTAAACCTTGTTCAAGAGAGTTCAACAAAGAGTACCCGGAGTAGAGAATGCATGGACTCAAATGGTGAACGTTTCAAACATTTAATGTAGCAAAAACAATAATAAAGTTGGGCTTTGAGTGTGATGTGAGTAGTGTAAAATATGTAACGTATTATCTCTTGTTATCTATATTTTAAGATCTAACTGAGGCACAACTATTTTTATTCTAATATATAGTTTTTTTCCTAATTCAGTTATGACTATTTTACCGTACTGCTAGCAGTTTAATTTTGACGTACTTTGCCCTACTGCTATGGTTATTTTTTCTCTATTGTGTTGACTGCAAGTGAAGTATACAATTTGGTTCCTAAACATAAGAAAATGGCGTCCAGAAGCGTCGACTATTTTTCGAAAGTGTTGGCAACCTAACTTCTGACACATAAACTTACTAGCTGCTTCTAATCTATAATAATTTTTGAGTTTCTGTTTAAAATGTTTGACCTCAATAAAAACATAGTATAAGATTCACGTTTTATAAAGCTATTGGCGCTATTTCACCGAACATCTCTTTAAAAGTACGTTATTTGAACATTTCCTAAGACAATCAAAAATCGTATGTAACAGTATTGGAATTTCGGTATCCGACAACATACTTTTCCGATTTTCCTCTCAAATAGGTTCATACAATACGGTTTGTGTTCCTCTCGGGGCCTGTGCAAACAATTCCGTTATTACGTGCAATGACTGTATTGAAGTCGGCTTCCTAAAAACCTAGATTTACATTTGAATCGAAATCTAAATCGTACCATATCCTTTCCCAGAAAACACGTATGTTTTTCTTTTTAACGACCTTTTGTCTAGTTAATCGCCTTGCTTTTAAATGGCCATTGTTAGCATCAGCTTATTATACATTTTATGCATTGTATGTTATAATGAACTGACTGTGAATACATGCAATAATCTAAGTTTTTGTTTATTAGTCTTCTTCTCTCCTTTAGCGATCAGTTCGCCTTAGTTTCTGCCATGTCGGCTTGTCCATTTGGTGGCTAATTTCTCTACAGTTAGTAAAATTGATATGCTCCTCAGTTGTATTCTCTTTTAATTACGTTTAACAACTCAGTTTGTCTTAGACTTTAAAGTAAATTCCAGTTTTGAACGTGAACTCTTTCTTTTCAGTTCTTGAGGATTCTTCACTACCTACCACCCAAAATCCCCTCGGATGTGCTACAATAATCACATCTCAACAATCTTCTGAATAGCATTTCCCAATTGTCGAGGATGAGGACTGATGAGGAGTCTGAAAGTGCCAGCAAACCTCTTTACAACATAACTTTTTGTTGATGATTCGTTACTAGAAAATCGATTATCGGTTTCCTAATAACAAGTTTCCTCGATTTTGAAAAACTAGAAGGTCCACTGATAAAAGTTCAAAAATGAGCTTTAGTTCTAATGCAATCACAGATCCGGCCGATGGCTTAGGATGGTGGAATTAGTTTCCGATAGAAACTCTCAAGTAATCGGACTAAACGCAAAGAGGAATAAAATATTATTTCTTTTACTTATTAACTTCTGTAGGATTACGTCAAGATGGGTATTATGAGTTGAAAATTCTCTCCGAATCGGAATCCGCAGCGATATGAAAGTTTTCTAAATGTAACCGGATTTTTCAAATCTCGTTTAAATTTCGATTGTAAGTTTAAATGCCTTATTAATAAGCTTTTGGCAACATTCGGTAAAGACATTTCCAGATATTTGCAGATTACAAAGATCTTTGCAAAGATCTCGTGATTTCCTTGCCGAATTTCTTTTTTAAAGTACAATTAAACGTTTAAAATACACTAAAATCGAATAAAATTTCAAGAATTGAGGTGTTCGATCGCATCTTGAGGTTGAAAAAAGGAAAACATACTGAACAAAATATGTTTTTCACGTAAGGAACTTGCGTTTGGTGGCAGTAAATAATATAATCTAGTAAATTTATAGGTAAAATAACACTAAAAATTCCCGTACAGGACAAATTTAACCAGTATCGACGCCTTTACGAGAAATTACCCTCGTTCCTCTTCTATACAACCAAAGGATGAACTCGTGTCCGCAATAACTCCCTCACTTAAAAAAATCTTAATACCGAATTTTATATCTCAAACAAATAACTCAATATATCTAAGAACTAGGTAAAAAGAGAAAAGCTTCTCTGTGATTAACAAAAACAGTACTGAGGACTCATATGTTTCCATGTTTTAGACAGCCGGTTTTCTTTATCTACAGGATGGTCGCTCTACTAACCGAGGAACAATATTTTCGTATCGTTAGAAACATATTGAGTTGCGTATATTTGAAGAAAGAAAAGTCGGTTATTATTTTATACAGAGTGTTTACCAATTAAATTTATACAAGCAGTGCGGTTCAAATTTTATGCATCTCATTAAAACGCCTTAAATATGAGGAGGACAATCCGAATGGAGATATTTCATTGTCATTCCATGGCCTTTAATTAGAGGCTTTTTGGTACTATTTAGACATGGAAAAGATTCGCAGGCATCAGAATCGGGGTTTTCCGATCGGGCCTGGACAACAATAGTTTCTCGATCGGACTTGGACAACCGATGTTTCCCGGTCTAATTTGACGTGTAATTCATTCTCTAATTAACTCATTCTGTAACAAAAGTTAGCCCAGCCAAATTGATGGACACATTTTTTTTTATTTGACTCAAAGTATGCTTGACGAATCAAAATTAACATACACCCCAACCACAGCAAAGCGTATTCGTTGTGTCCCAAACAAAGATAACCAATTAAAATAACAAAAGTATAAAGCGTCCTGCTTTCAATATATTAACGACAAATACGTGCGAGCAGCCCGTTTTCAACCCACTAAACAAGTGCAAAGCGTCCCGCTTTCAACACATTAAGTGCAAAGCGTCCCGATTTCAACACATTAAAGTGCTAAGCGTCCAGCTTCCAACACACTAAAATAAATGAAATAATAAGTGCGAGGTGTACCGCTTTTAACATATTAAGTGCCTAATAAATAAATGTTTGATTCTAAGTCACAATTGCTCACACAAGCCAACAACAAATTAACGCAACTACCATTATGGGTTGAAATTTCGTGGGGTTAAGAATCATGTGACAATTTTTCAGGGTACAACTTCAACATATCTTTCCGTACATATAATCCGTGTGCTCTTTGATGCTAAATTCTTCAACTCCTGTATTTCATTCATTATGTTTATCGTGTTCGGCCATTTTCATTTATTTTCAACTTATCTGCTTAATAAATTAATGCCGTATTAATCAACCAATAAACAATTATTTCCACGCCAGACTGACTCAAACTGCAATTAATTTCAAAACACGTGTAATTCTAGATTATCATCAAATAAAAAAATGTGAATTAATTTTGACTTATAGATCCCTTAATTTTTCTGAAATCTATATTAAAAGTAGCGAGTCTCCCATCCCTCTTCGATAGAACCAGAGAATAACACTAGGTACGCAACAGATTGCCGCTCTTCCCCCCCCCCCCTGATCTTAAAAAAGTTAAAACTCCTCATCATTTGGATTGAGTTTCGCTCATTCAGCAACAAAAAAAATGTTCTTAAAAAATGCTTTTCGATCACCACATGGTTGCAAATATTTATCTTATTTATAAAAATTTAAAGGACCAGGAATTTCACATAATTATTCGACCTTGTACCATAGCAGCCATCTAGGGATGGTCCCTAGCAGCAGCTTATTCCCTTTAATATTGATTTCTCTTATATCCAGAGTTCTACCAAGGTTTTATTACTTGGGATGGGCATGAATCGATTATTTTTATATGTTTTTTTTTATTATAATGCTGCGAAATGAAACGATATTTTTTAAAACAAAAGTTAATAATATGCGATTTTTAGAAAAAAGGAACTCTTATAAATAGGTACTTTATTTTAAAATTTATGCTTACTTAATCAAAAACCCAACCGGTTAGTTTTTAATCAAATTTTAGCAACTTGTGAAGGAGGCAATTTTATACGAAACTGACAAGAAACCTCACTTTTTTTCGAAATTTTGCTTGCGCGATTTTACTTTCGTTTTGTATGCTTAGAACAAAGATGATAAAACACTGGCAGTTCAAATCTGCAAAAACGTATTTTCATGGGGTCAAATACTCTTTCAACTTTCATTTTAAAGCATTTGGAATTCTAAAAAATAGATATTTGTGCTATGACTGTTTTCTAAAAAATTTTAAAACAGCAAAGTTTCACCGTTTTATCCACATTGCCAGAATCTGATTACAAATTGAACAGATGAGCATCCCAAATCTGTAAAAATAACACTACTTTATATTTTTTTATACATCGCCTTTTATTATTTTTTTTAGAACTGAAACGATCTACTTTGAATGATACCAGAAATGTAAATATTTACATATTTATCTGTAGCAATTTCTCAGATATTTGAGCCGAAGCTTTAGGAAATACCATAACAATTTCCCACCAACTCGTCATAATATATGGATAACTAAATCAAAAAGCTTAGGTTTATCCTGTTGTTAAATCAAAGCACTAAGAAAACTTTCTTTAAAACCGATTTATTAAATGAGACGCTTTGTATATTATTTGGGCAACTGATAGAACTACAATTTTGATTTTGTAAAATATGGTGTTTCCTGCAGATACCAATAACCATAAAAATTTCATTCATATGTCTGAAATTAAATAATTAACAAAAAATGTATGTTTGGACGTTTATATTATTTACAGACACGGTAGGTGGGTACCACAGAATGTAGTAAAATATAATAAAATAATATCACATCACGTTGCAAGCAGGATGTTTCTGGCTATACAAAATGCAACATAAAGGCGCATTTATGACGTACTTTTCTGATATTAATGACTAGAAGTACAAAATTGGTACATCACTCCGCGTATTTCTAGTGTGTTCTTCTGCATCATACACTCAGTTCCAAAAAAAAGTCATAAAATTATATTAAACTTATAAATCCTTTATTAAGGCCTTTTTTTGAAACTGAGTGTATTTTTGATATATCTATTTCAAAGAAAGTCGATTCCTCACTTTAAAGCATTCTATCTAGGAGAATTGCGGGAAACTTTTTAATGAATTTTCCCATTTTATTATTTAAGATTCTGTTACGGAAAAATGCATCGCTAGAACGCAAGCGCATAAAGTCAGCAGCAGAGTACACAACGCTTACAATCGAACATCTTGTATAGAGAAAGTGCCACAATAAGAAAAAATCCACCACTAAATTTATCTCAATTTTACAAAATTACAATAAACTTAGATTCAACATAACTTACATCCTAAATAGAAATAAACAACACGTCTTAAATTGAGGAATGAAACATCAACGATAATATTTCATTTAGGAAGCTTTGTTGCATTCGTACATGCCAATATTACGTTTTTTCTGTTTACAGTAAACAATGGTAGGTAGCACTAAATCGGTCTATTTGGATTACGTTCTGACTGCTTATACTTACGTAATTAACATACCTACAGATTAACTTAATACAAAAATCCTCAGACCAATGTGAGAAGGCTCTAAGTCCTGTACTGACGACCATGTATACAATGGCAGGATGCAGCAGAGCCAATAATTGTGTATGTTAGGATTTTTGAACCTTTAAATCGATTTAAATGAGAGCTTACATCATTTCGCTTCGAATAGCAAACATTTGCAAAACTGTTGCCCAACTGTTACGTCCGTTGAATGTAGCCTTAATAATATTTCTTACATTTATGTCAACAGGAAACTGTTTGATTACCGTCTATTATCTTCCACCCAAGTGATGTCAGACAAAACCTTAAGAGAAAGGAACAATACCTCTGAGAGGTATAAAACGTGACAACAATAAATATTTCGCAACCATGATATACAGTGTGTAACATTTAACATGGAATATCGAAATATTTTGAATACTAGATAATCTATTAAGAAATATTTAGTATCAAGCTATAACCGCTCTGAAGGAAAAGTGTATTGGTTCTAAAGTTGATTCCCCTCCACTCCCGATGTAGGAGGGGTGGGGGTTAACTTTTTAATTTCAAATGGCGACTCCCGTATTGTTACAGATTCTAATAATATGGTTAAAAATAAGAAAAATTTGTCCGAAACATTTTTTCGATTCATGCTAGGAAACACTGTAATTAACGAAATTCCCTAACCCCGCCCACACCGGGTGTGGAGGGGAATCAACCTTAGCACCAATACATCCCCTTGAGAGATTAAAGCTTGATGTTAAACATTTCTTTATCGGATGCCTAGTATACGAGATATTTCGATATCCTAGGTTAAATGTTACACATTGCATATATGTATATACGATTATTTCCTCCACTAGACTTACTTAAATTCTGTAAAATCACAATCAATTTAATCTAAATAAAGCAAAAATCCGAAACACAACAGAACACCGCGTGTTGAATCATATCGGAGACGTTTCATTTGAAATTCATTTCCATGACAACCACAATTAAAACAACAATGGAGTGATAGTAGTTAGCGCGCTAGGTAAATAATGAACGATGCACGTGTCGCTATTACCCTGTTCTTTAACTGTTTTAGAAACAAAGGAAAGAAAACGAACTGAATAGTGGAAAAAATGGCATACACACCACGGTGGAAAGTATTATTTGCCCGTCTGGAGTAATAAATATCCTCGACGCTAAGCTTCTCGGGTCGCTATCCTTTGCTCTCGACACTAAAAAAACACTTCCCAAATTCTTAAGTAGCCAAGTAACGTTTGTAGAAAAAATAGTGTATGGTATTCGTACTAAAGTGCATTTAGGGCATTCACCCGAGTTGTAAAATGAATTTTAAAAAATGCACGGAAAACTCTCATATTCAGGCCTCAACTTTTAACAGCCAAATCATAACTTAGTTATTTTGGATCGAGTACACGAAATAAAGTTTTGGTAAATGAGATCGATAGTTTTATGCCGAAATGTGGCTGAGTCACAAAATCGATCGAGACTATCAAATACATTTCTCATGCGAGCTGCATGCGAAGGTACCATCAGGCGTTCCATAAAACTGATAGTACTTTGGTTTAAAAATCATTTGAATTGGAAAGAAACTCAAGTTAGGAATTAGAAAAAAAGTAATATTTAAAGGCGCCCTCATGTGTAGAAAATTACAATGTGGGCATTGGGCGCTCGCATTATTATTTTTACTTCGCTTTAGACTAACGATATGGTTTAAGATTGAGATTGATCTTCTTATCTCAGATTTAGACTATTCATACGATGAAAAGACTATATAAGAGTATATTACATTCTTAGGAAAAAGTTATGCCCGGTTTATAAAGGACTTTATAAAATACCCGATCCAAACATAATTACTAATAGTAAAATAGGTTTCTTAAGCACGTATTACTTATTTATGTTTTTTGATGATTAAGAGACATTTGCAAGACATAGCACTCGTTCATACGTCTACGTATATCCTTATCGATAGTAGACCTATAGCATTTAAATAGTCACACACGTCACCTGCGACATTCTCATACATTAGAAACCCAATTGAACTTCATTAAGTGAGGTGTCACTACATGACGCAGTAGTATGAGGCTGTTTCTTCCACTAGACACACAAATACGTAAAGATGAAATTCTACCTCACCACCCAAAAGCCATAAAGAGACATCGATTGCACCCAAATTACCCAAAAAACGGAAATACCTGAAATTAACAATATTATTATAAGATAGCATGACGTTAATGAACATTTCTGAAAAAAAAAATTACCCTGAACTCCGTTAGTAGGCCCTATAACCGAGGATGGCCACGGTTGTGGCCGGTAGTCTTCAATATATCGGACGTTTTCACTCTTGTATAAATTGAACAATGATGAAATACATTGCACTTTGATTACACCAGCCTAGAAATCAATTCCAAACTATAACTTCGCTCAAATTTTTCACGATCTTCAAAATACCAAATAATAATTTTCAGAGCAGTACGATTTCCTTTAATTTTTTGAAAAAAGTTATATATGGTTGATGCCTTATTTTCAAAAATCTATTGCCGGGGCTACACAAAACTGGACGACACGAATCTAGCCACTTTTCCGTCGCATATATGCTAACCCGAACTAACCCTGTCCATGGCCCTCTTGCTAGCCCTTTTCGGCAGTAAAAACCAGCGGCTTAGTTTGGTATAACCCCGGCATATGGGACTCGTACTAGCTGACTGTAAAGAATACTAACCTGAAACATATTGTCATCAATTTCTTTTACAATATGAGAGATTGTCATATGGGGCGCTTTACCGTTTGTCGAGAAGGAATATACAGGATCCAAGCTGACAAATTTGCTCTCACTCTCTTTCACCTGGAAGAGTAATAAAAAATTTTGTTAAACTAATATTTTGTGATTAAGAAATGAATGCGCTAAAATTATAAATATTTCTATCACTTGGATTGCGACATATCGACTTTTTCACCAGAACATCAGAAATGTGTTCCCTAGTAGCGAATTCCTTTGGTGAATTTGGTACAAAACCAAAGTTGAAAATGAAGTATCAACGGAATCGCTTTTATTGGTCAACCTTGCAAACGCACTCTTTTCATAGTGCTGCACTCGTACTGTAAACTAAACGTATTGAACTATATTTGCTCAAATGCATTGATATAATTCGATTCTCACTCCGGTTTGTGTGTGTTGAGATAATTGAGGGAATCAATCATCTCTTAATTATCCTATCAATTATCCCGTTGTATCATTTCCCCTCACGCACCGACCAGAGCCTTCGCTTTTGAAGCATAGTGTCAGTAAGGTGAAACTTCCAAGCGCTTCAAAGTTCTGAGTTCTGCAGAGAAATTTGCATTTTGCAAGCAAATTTTCATGCTGTAATTTTATTAATTACTTCTGCGTAAACGCTAAAAATCTTAAACTTAATCAAAAAGCAAGTAAAATTGTTAAATTAAATTATAAGCGTCCTCTTTACTAGGTCTTTTCGACGATGGATCTAGATCCGATTGATTCCAATTAGGTGATTCCCAATCAATTGATTTAGCTGATTATCATCTGTGATCAATCCGATTAGTTGAAATTTAGTTAATAGGAATCGATCCGATCCATCGTTTCCAGAAACGCCTATTCTGACTAAAGTGGCGTACGAGCCTCAATATTTTTATTGCTCTTTAGGGAAAATTTTCAATGCTCCTATTGATGGATTGAGTGTAGCTGCATTTTTTTTACTATTGCAGTTTCTTCCTCAATTTCAAAATGAAAAACTACAATATTGACATTTGAAACGTATAATGCAAACGTTTAAGAGACAATGGAATTCGGAAAAATTCGTTTAATGCCTCTTTTAACTATATCATTAGCATATCTACTATTTCGTTTCAGCATGTGATGTAAAGTAGTATTTACCTTTATGCCATTTATATACCAGGTCACATTCATAGCCGGAAAAGACGGGGGAGTTGTACAGTTTGCTTTAATAATATTTGATAGCCCAGTGCTAACTTTGTCGACTTCCATAATGGGATCTTCTTCAGGAACATCTAAAAATTAACATAATTAAGAAGAGGCATGGTGGGTTAGGACATGAATATCTACCAACAACATATATTAAGGATGTGCTGAACTTAGTGTAAAAATTTGGAGCATCTGTTGAAACTTCACACTTGTAACGGCCGGTTGCACTGGAATGGACGTCTAGCAAAACTACTTCATTCGCAGAACTCCGGCTTAACTGAAATCAACACAAAAACGCTTTTTATAAATTAACATGTGTGTCTTAAACCTAGTTCAACTCATGATTCCTCAAGATCAACAAATTAAAAGGCATTGAAATTTAGCTCCATGGAAGATCAATGATCACTGATGAATTGAACATTACTCATCCTCCTAATTATATTCACGAACTCGCATTTTTTCGCACTTTTCTTAATTTTTTTTTAATCCTATACTTACATCAACCTGTATGCCATTGACCGAAAAAATCTGCATTTTCGGATCTTCCCTTGGAACAAATCGGAAGAACTCCCTCCCACCTTTGTACCATTTAACTGTGTAAAGAGGTTCGCCTTCGAGATCGAAATCGCATTGTAGTAGAATAGAGTCATGAACTTTTGCAGCCAAGGGAACAACCGCTCGTACGTTCTTTAATGAGTGGATTCCTGAGAAATAAAATTATTTGAGTTTAATTTCGGTTTAATATGCTCAGATAGGTAAACCAAAGTCAACCAAACTTTTGTAGGACCTCGTATTATGATTAAAAGAATTGCCCGTTTTTTCGGCATTGGGGAAACTGCAGTTATTATGAAAGAGGTATTTACGGAGGCAATTAGGATGTGGATAATTTTATGTAACTAGTGCGACCGCGAGATGAGCAAAGCGAACATCAAAACTGCGTCTTCTAATGAGTTTCATATGTGATTTTCTTCTAGTGTTGCTGCAAAATGGAGAAAGCGCGGGAAGACATTTGAAATATCAGATATAAACTACTTCTGTTTTATGACTACATAGGAACTCTTATGAAAATCGACTCCTGCCTATAATGGTTTAATGATTTTTGACGATTACGCCGCAACATATATACAGGGTGTCTCAAATTTACTTGGTCGGAAATTATGCCAAAACCTCGTACGGGGTGGTGCAAATTCGAGGCTCGTCATTGATCTCGGAAGGCAGGCACTCGTCAAAATGATTTTTTGAGAATTAGAAAACTCGGAGTGGTCCCGGAGATGTCTGGAGGAAAACTAAAATTACCAAAACAGTTTTTATTATGCCTCGGTCTTGGTTGACTAGATACATATCTTTGCTCATGTTCTCCTATCAATCTATTCAGGTAACTGATAATATTGCTATTAATAATCCCGCTGGTAATCCCAATCAACATGTAAATTACTTGCTAGAAATCTATACATACATATATGATAGCCGTTATTAATTTCCAGAATTCAAGCTCAGAGCTTTTCCCGCTTAATTACGCATTAAAGAAATTCTGAGCAGATTTATGGACTTTGAGTTTTTCCTTATTAACTGTTCGCATAAAATCATTTTATTCGCCCACACTTTCTCCAATATTATATTTAAGAGATTAATGCCAGGTGTTTCTCTTGCTGCCAGGTATATTTTTAGGGAGCGACACCATCGCGGATACCGAAAAGACATCTTTTCGACACATACCATAGAGGCATGCATTTCAGTTTATTTATATCCAATCATTAGTAAAAAGCCGCTTGGAAGTAGTGACAGAAATAGTGTTTCGCAACAACCACCATTTCCGCTAGTTACATTAAACACCTAAGAGCGGAACGATCATGCTTACTCGGCTCATTCAGGAAAAGGCTCAAATAATCTTTGATATTTATAGCTGAACATCTGGAAGTCGGCTGCGGACAGTCATTCATAAAGTGTTTTCTTGGCTTCGTCGTGGAAAAAAACCACCATCGCCAGCTACGCGCAAACTTATACCCATCCATCTCTGTTAGGAAACCTGCTAGCTCACTACTCACGGGCCCCAATCAAACAACTCGTAATTATTTTCATCAACATCAGCAAAGTTTCTCTTCGAGTAGGTTCTTTGTCAGGGGTAAAAGTAATCTGTCAAAGATGTCGAAACCTAAGGGATGCAGGAAATTAACCCGTCGTGAGTCACTGAGGCCCCATACATCCCGTCCGCAAACACCGAACGCAATATTTTGTTTTCTAAGGGTAAAGCGGCAATTGCGGTTCCAAGATGATCGGTGTTAGGGGTAGTTTTATCGAAAACACCCCTCGAATACTGAAGTAACTCTATTTTCTCATAGTTGGAATATAGACACGTGCTAGAGCGACAAAGAGGTATTATTTTTCTCACGCACCAACTTGCTAAACCAATGGGTTCGTAAGTGATGTTCATTTCTTGAAATACTATTTAAAGCCTAAAACTGAAATCATAATTAACGGTCTTTCACCCAAGCCCATTATGAGTTAATTTCAATTTGTTGAAAGTGGTGACACCTCGCGCATACCACTTTCATGGACAAATAGCTCATATTATACGCGTTGTCATTAATTCTCTTCCGTATTTATTAATAGAATTCTGGAGTTCTGAAAATAGTTTTACCATCAATTAGGAACATCTCAACTTATTTTTTTTTAATACCCAAAAGGAAACTTTTCATATTTTGTTATGAACCAAAGCAAGTACGAGTTTTCTCAATCACATCAGCTGTTTTTACGTAAGCAATCGATAACGTACGTTCTTCAGTGCTTCCCACAAGAAAAAACTTAAGCTATTATATAAAATTAATGGTCTGAAGAAGCAAGTTTTACCCCTCCTAAATTATTGAATGGTATCGCCCCAGGGGTCTGTTTTGGCAGGGGTAATAAAATGTCAGCTTTAATGGAGATATATGCGGTGCGTCTTTGGGAAACACTTTCCGAGTAATCCGTTTTGTCATCCTGTTTTATTTTTCACAGGCAAACAAAAACTGATAACGAATTAATTCAACTACTTAAAAAATTCCATAAGATATTCGCTTTAAACAATGGGGGTTAGTTCTGTGGTTATGGCCCTTTGTATATTGAGAGAAACAGGTTTCCTCGTAGCTTTTGCTACATATTGAAACATTTCGAAGGAAACTGGCCTTTTCCCCGGCATGCAAAACACTACACTGACAGAATACATGAAAAGCTTTTTTGATTTCTTTTTTTTTCCGTTCTTTCGTCAAAACGTGTATGAGAGCCTTTAAAGCACGCCGGACAGTGTTTTACCCAGTTTAGCGGTTTAATGTTTTTTTAAATCTTGTTTTCTTGTATTATTTATATAATATCACAGAAAAAACTGCAGAAATACTGCAATAAAGCAATTAAATAAATTTCGCCGGAAAATATCACGATGAACATAATGTTTCTCCACTTTTGAAGAAAAACTACTAAATAAAGTCTTCATCCAAATATAGTTATCTAATACGTGCTTTTAATTTCATTTATTCAATCTGTTTTTCTTGTTTGCAATTTGTTCATTTTCCAATTTAAAATTTTCGTACTTTCATAACTGTGTACTGAAAGTTACCGAAAAGGGAAGCTACGACAAAGCAAATTGCATATATACCTGACTTGAAAACTTAAAATAAGTTAAGAGCGATGTGGGTGCTTTATCTTTATCAAAGCATCTAGACCTTTTTTACCGAACAGAATAATTCTGTTCGTTAAAAAAATATTGCCAGGAAAACTTGCTGAATAAAGAAAATAAATGACGAAAATGTGATCAGGAATATCCCAAAAAAAAAGTTAGTATGATTTTTTTTTTATGGAACCGATCTTTTGAAAAATATTATACATCCAACGGAAATAATTTAATTCAGAAAAATAAAATTAGGTTAAAAAATGTTCAAGTCGAGTTATTAAATCACAGCTTAAAGTTGGTTCAGTCAACCCTTGGCATACGTTGTTTGTTAGTTTTTCGTATTTGGCTGCCTATAACTATATAAAAATGTTAATACACAATTTTATAAAACAATTTAAAATTTTAACTTTTAATTCATTCGTCGTTAATTATCGATTTTGTATATATATATCTATATTTTAAAAAAACGTGGTAATAAGCAGAAACAGTGGAGGAGGAAATAGTTAATTAAGGACGAAAATAGTTAATTAACTAACGAACCAATAAAAAAAAAGTATGTACATCTCGTAAGAAAATTATATTCTTGATCTCTGTTGCTTAATAACTCAGCTGCGCCTCAGTTATCAATTTATATCGTTGGCCGAGAATATATTAATTTTCTCACTTCATACACAATAGAGTCTAATCACTAGAAATGAAACATTTTTCGTTTCATTGTAATGTAAAATTTCCCTTTTCGATTTTTCGAAACAAAATATAAAATTTGTAAATAACATTTCAGACACCCACAAAACTCGTTTAGAGAAGAGTTTTTCTTGCCATTTTTTTGTGAAAATGTAAATGAATATATTTTGAATGTTTTCCCTCGGTTTCCCCTTCGTGCAGACGGAATTAAAACAGGTTTATCAAGGATATTGATCTAGTTGAAGTAACAGTATTTTCTTCCTTATTCAATCATGAAAGCAGTAGTTAATATGTAGATAATTTTCTGGTTTGGGTGACCGTCAGTATTTCATGATTTTTGATGTAAGGTGTTTTATAGTTGAGGATTTTTAAAAGGGTCTTTCAAAAATGAAAAAAAAAGTCCAGGTCCGTACTTAAAAAAATTAAGTTAATGTGGCTATCTTTATATCGCCATATGTGACAAATAAAATTTCTTTCTTGAAGAGGCTAAAAAAGTGTCCTAAGAAAGTGCTAGTGTTTTTTGAAAATAATAAGAATAAAGCCGGAAAAATTAGCAAGAAAATTGATCAATTTAGTTTTTTCAGATGTCCCCAAAAAATTCGAATATTTAAAAAATCGTTGTTTTCGCATATTTTTGCCATTTTAAAATTTGCAAGTTTTCCCCTCTTCAACCAATTTAAATTTTTTTACGCAAAGACGGCAACTCTATGGCATCAAATTTGCAACACCCTCTATATGATTTGCTCTATTACTAGATTTAAATCGTTTTATAAAATTTCCTAAATTAAGCACAAATTAAATCCAAAACACAAAAAGTATTAAGAGTGATATTTCATTTGACAACCATTTCCATATGAACTTATAGATGAAACGACAATGGGGATGATGATGTTATGGCTGATTAGCTCCCATGAGCCATATATGTATCATTGCTGATTTGTCACTTAAGTGTTTTAGAGAAAAAGATGAAAAAACGTGATTTGCAGTCATTCAACACACCCAATAATCACCTTTTCAAGCTGCTAGAGAAAACATTATACTTACCATGTAATAAGAAAATGACGATAATTGCTAATGCTGGAAAATCCATCCCTCCGCCCAAATTTCGGACAAAATGCAGTTATTGCGTATATTATTAGCCCTAGACAACCACTGTTCCACTCTTGTTAATCAAACTTATTACCATCATATTCCACATATATACCATGCGATCCGTGTTTCATTGTCGCGCTGTCACGCTACTTAAACACGACTAAACAACATAATTTTCCAACGAAATAAAACAATTTCCATTTGAGGTGTCGGGGATTTTACACAGACAAAACAAGGGACATCCGGTACAGTGCACGCGTTCTTTCATTTGGAGCTTGGCGCGAAAACTAAAGAGGGGCCCACACGAAAGAGCGTCGAGCCGTCCGCATGGAGTCGACGCCACTCCCACAGGAGCCGCAAAAACTTAAATTTTGTCGTTTTGAGGACGATTAAATCATATTACTTTACGAGTCTCACTTATAGCCACACCATTTTAACGCAGGTTTAACGCGGTGTGGTAACGATTCTATTTAAATTCGCTAAAGCTCTGTTGTGTACCTTCACCATAAGTTCTATATGCAGTTACGCTGGACATTTGGACAGCTAAGTCCGGGACTTAAACACCAGGTCAAGCTTAAAATTAAGATATATAACTGGACTCAGCGGCCTAATTCTTCCCAAAAAAGTGAAACTGCGGTGATCATTTCAAACGCAGGTCAACCAAAGAAAGCTGAGTTTTGATCAGGATTAGGAAATCATATTTCGCAGACGCTATTGAAAATGAATGAACTAACTCGAGAAAATTTTGTAGATCTCTTAGGGGAGTTGTTCAAACTACTTCGGTTAGTTTAACCCTCGTCAACTTATCTTCAGACCAATAAATTAATATGTGTATGTATTATATATTCCATAAGGACCGATATATTATCTCAACGGCAGCAAACAAGACTGCGATGGACAGCAATGGAATTGACAGATGGATTGACAGATATGGCGCCACATTTTTTTCGTGGCGCCGCCCCAAAATGACATTAAAGAACTGTCATTCTGGCAGTATGTCAAATAAAGTGCTGCTTTCAAAATGATGACGATGTGTAACAGGCCGATCTCATACGGCTGTCGACGATTTGCGAGTGGCCAATTTGCCGAACAAAGCTTAATACTTTTTGAGATTTTTGAGGTCGTTCTGTAATTATTTTTTATCGCTGTAACCGACATATTGCTATAAGTTTGACTCATGTAATTTTGCGAGACGAGTGAAGCAATGTCCCAATTCTTTTTCTCTCATTTTCTGTAACTTTAAACATAGACCTACAACCAAACATGGAAACATTATTTTAAATTAAAGCATTAATTTGTTCAATTAAAAAAGGTATTCCTATTTTAACCTAATCGCATAAGGGCCATTTACGTCATGTGAAGTTGCGTGAGCGTGGTGTAATATTTAGAAATTATGGCTTTTCTTTAATGGAGAAGGGCGCGATAGTTCGAAGGGTGAGACCCTTTGCATGTGTTTATTAAGGCCTTGGGGGAGGTTAACCATCAACTTGTTCCATGAAAGAATGCCATTGTCTAGTATTTTATGACCAAGGTTTTGATGCCTTGAAGGGAAACGAAAATTCGGCGCAATTAGATGATTGCAGTGGACCTTCAAGACAAAAATCCTCCATTTATATGATTTTTCCCTCAACTTTATTAAGTGGTTGAACCACCTAAAGAAAATTTTCGTATTGATTCAATTAACCAAACATAACCCATGGCACTTACTCCTAGGATTCTGCTCTATATTAGCTGGAATTAAAGTAAATGAGTCATTAGACTCAACAAGTCGTAATTGAATGGTTAAATTATGCCGCTATATTTACAAAGTACAATAACAGAATTAAAAATTCTCTGTCGGTTAAATTTATATGAATTTTAAGTGGCCAAAGAGGCGTCGAGTTATTTTTTAAGGCTTTAAGAAAGGGAAATTAGAGTTAACCTCATATGCAATTACCTTATTGGTGGAATGATTTGAATTATGAAGGATGATTGAACTTTTTAAAATTAAATTTGGTTTGGACATTAATAGTAATAAAAATGGCCGAAAATTTTGTTACTAATCAGATATACAATCGGATTTAATCGCATTAGTAGTGAGATATCCTTGACCGAATGTCACGTAAAATGCGACAAACTTCGTACATTGTAAACTAAATAACATGCAGTAAAAACGTTTTTACAAATCCGCGTGCTTTCAAAATTAAAACGCCAACCAGGGACATAATAAAAAGTTTGTATATATTATGCAAAAGCAATTTCTAAATTCTATATAACACAAGCAACACAACTCCGATTACATATAGAGCATAGATGCAATGCATTGTAATACAGTGCCGGCCAAAAATGAAGAAACTTTTAAAGCTTGTGTTAAAGCAGTAAATAATTGACCTTTATTTGTAAATTTTTTCGAGTGCTTATGCCTAACTTCGCATTCCAATTTTTTCCACAAGTTTTCAATAGGGTTTAAATCTGGGTTCTAAGCTGGCCATATTATAACAGACACTTGTTCTTCAATAAACTCTTTAACCACTTTTGCAGTATGCTTTGGGTCGTTATTGTGTTGAAACTTCCAATGTAAAGGTAAAGATTTCTCGGCAAATGGCAACATTTTATTTCTAAAAATGTCTAGATATTGATATCGATCCATTATTCCTTCTATTTTTATTAGTGGTCTCATCCCAAGACCAGAAAAGCACCCCCGCCCAAAAACGTTATCACACCCATGTTTAATGGTTGGTATAGTATACTTAGGGTTGTATCTCTCACTATTGGAACGTCTCACCCAATTCATACCATCAGAGCCGAACGTATTAAATTTGCTTTCATCCAACCATAGCATTTGTTTCCATTGACAAGGCTAATTTAAATGTTCTGTGGCAAGACCCAAATGAGAATGACGATTTCTTTTTAATAAAAGGCTTTTTCCAAGGTCTTCTGACATGTGACTTCCCTTCACTTGGACGTCTTCTAATAGACCTCACAGATACTGAAACGTGCGGATACTCCTTTTTAATGTTAACAGCAGTTAAAAATGGATATTTTAAAAAACAGCTTTTGACTAATTTATCTGTAGCAGCTGTCGATTTTCTGGGTCTTCCTGGTTTGGGTTTCCTTGCAATTGATTCCCTTTCTTGTCACAATTTTTGTTTGCAAATAACACTTCTGTTTAAATTTAACTGCTTGACTGCAACATAGATTTGCTTGACTGCCTCGCGATATTTTTTAATAAGATCTTTTACCTGATTTGATAAATTAATACCCGTGGCGTTTTGAAGGGAGGCTACAAAAATACTGATAAAACATCGACTTTTTTAGACAAACAATATTTGATTGATACTAAGAACACCAAAAGGTTTCTCTATTTATGCCCCCGTAAAAATAAACATTTTTATCAGCATTCCTTCACGAAAATATTCAATGTTGCGGTCTTTTTATTAACTATTTGAGACATCTAAACATATTCGTATATTTCAAATGTCGACAATGAATGTACTTATGGAATGGTTTTTAAAATTGAAAAGTTTCTCCACTTTTGGCCGGCACTGTACACATTATCATTGATCTTTAATATACTCTGCGAAGGCTACCGAAAAGGCATTATTTCGTAAGCCGATTATTCCTTTCGAAACAATCTCGGTTTACTACTGTATTTAATAACCGAACAAAACATAACTCACAATCGTATAAGTATTAATGTTGCTAGAGAAATTCCATTTACATGCTCTCCTATTGTCTTCATTCGATGCATTTTGGCGCTCTGCGAGATTATTAACGAGCTGCACAATTGAAGGTTTATTTAGCAACGCGGAGACATGGAACTTATTGATTTATGACGCACTGTTAACCAGGCTTTTATAAAAATAGAGCCATGTCATTATTAGAGTGATTCAGACAATTTTATTTGCTCTGGAAACAATCCCCATTGCTCCACATCTCACGACAAGAACATATAAGATAATTAAATATGGTTTGATTTTTGAAAAAAATACGTTTTATTATTTTTTTTTTGTTAGAAATTATCAGAAGAAGAAAAATAAAATCAGTTTTCTCCAAGGCTCTTATTAATAAGCTTCAACATGAAGGTCTTATACAGTTCCTTAAAAATTACCAAGAAAAGTATTGCAGCATTGGGGTTGACGGGCAGTGTAACAATACGTCATTAGAAGGGATCTGGAAAGTAAGTTTCGGTTAAATCAGGTTAATTTAGATTAGACAGAAAAGTTCCAAAAAAATGCCATGGCAAGGCTCCAGGGCCTCAATTAAGGTGTCCAAGATCAATATAGGTAGCTAGTTTTTGCTAGTTTTCAAACTTTGAACACCGCTATATCGGGAGCAGTTGCTTTAAAAATTGCTCAAGTTAATTATCTGGATGGTGATATTGGCTATATTGTCTACATCATTTTCTAAAATATATCTCTGCATCTTGACAACGGAAAACAACTTCATCATTTCTTGTCCTGATGATATTAAAACTTGCCGACAGATGGTTTAATTTAGAACACTGAAATTAAAACTTTTATTTTTAGTTTTCTTTAGGGTCATCATATTATTTTATGATTTACTGTATTGATATGTTACACGCCTCGGAAAATTCGAATATTTACGAGTATTACGCAGTATAACAAGACGTGCGATGGCTGTAAGAAAACAATAAACGTTTATTTTATTTAAAAAAAAAACAATTTTGACATTTTATTAATGAACCTCTTCTAATACCAGTTTATTAGTAAAATTCAGAACACCATCTTCAGAAGCATAAAAATGCAGGTGGAAGCTAGAGTGAGGGCCTAGAGCGGCTTATCGTCCAAATAGGAAACCATTAACAAATACAATTCCTGAATTAACGTGGAATAAATTTTTAAAGTTAACTATAAGATTTTAGTGTATAAAAATATTCGAAACATACCTTTGCCCCACTCTCTGGTATCAATATAAGTATCCAGTACTTCATCTTCGATAGAGAGTATGCTTCCGTACATCGCTGGACCAGTTAAAGCTTTGGAAATGTTTTCCCATTCTGTTAATTCATTAATAGTGCAGTCAGATTTTCTTTTTTAATGTGTCTACCTTGCCATAATCCCTTGAAGGTTTGATTGTACTGATAGCACATTCCTCCATTCATACGTCACCCCTCTTCCACAACGAGATCTACCGTTGCTGCTTCTAGCGCATTTAAGGTTACGTTTGAATTTTCCAATCTATAAAAATCAAGTCCATCTAGATCTTCCACATATTTCAACTTTTTAGGAGCTATCAATTCTCCATTCACCAAAACGAAAACGTGATCACAGACATTGCTTAAAACCATTAGGTTTTGCTGAGGATTTTTTGTTTTAAAAACCTAAATTATCACCTTCAATAGTAAATACTGATTCTTTATTCAAATCAACGTTTTCAATCCTGTAAACGATATATCCGTTGTTTTGACCCGATCCCTCGTTAATGTCAAACTGCTCCATAGGGAGAAGAGCTTTACTAGAAAACACTAAAGGAGCATTATTATCAATCAAAGATTTCATGGAAATTGCTTTTTCCACTTTATAGACGGATAAACTTTAGGATCCACATGCTTCGGTTCGTCCAGTAAATAGGTTTGCACGGGGTTAGCTACTGTAACTAGCTCCTTAAAGATATAATACTTATCGGTATATGCTCCATTTTCGCTTAGTGGAGAATCGTAGTCATAATTGGTTGTGATGAACTGGAAGCCAAAGTTATCCAATAATCCGTTGGCTGAAAACAAAATTACAAAGGAGCATTATTTTATATAATGGATCAATAGATTCCGTGTAAGAATCAAGTATCTCGTTAGCTTTGAAGTGCTCATTTTTCAACTATTAATCTCCTTTTTGTCAGGAAGATAGGCAAAAAATGATGAAGAAACTCAAGATTGGGACAAATATGTCTAATGACAATTTGAAATAGATTTTCCACACTAATTACTTATATAATCCGGTTCCATTATTGAAAGCAAAATTTATACCCCCGTGAAACATGTAAGCACCAAATGAAACATTTCTATTCTCGATCTGAGGATCTGAGACAGAAAGGTGCGAGTGTCGGAAAGTGATGGTGATTGATAGATTGGTGGGTGATGGTGAGGTGGAATGGTTGGTATCCCAATAATCGAACCATTGGTCTCAGTATTCCGTTACCATCAACGGTCTCCTTGGCTGGAGTTCTTCTAGCATGTCGAGCTACGCGTTTATCTCACTACCAATATTAGTTGTTTGAAGGAATATTTCAGGTAAAGTTATGAAAATATTATTCTTATAAGGACCTCATTCCACAAGACAACTGATACTTGAAGGGAAGGAAAATTAAGTGACTAAAAAAAGGTCTTTCTGAATCTTGTACATTTATCCTGTGTGGCCAGCGAACTATCCGAAGTCACCAATAGCTCTACTATGCCATTGTCGATAAAAAGTTGCTCACGATAAAGCTTATCTAGATGAATCTCATTACCTGCGTCAATATTCCGAAGAAATGTAAAGACCAGTGCGTAGAATTACGAACAAATTCTCCTCTTTGGCTGTCTTTATGAATTCTTCAAAATGTAAGAAATCCTTAAACTCGGAACCATCAGTCCCAAAGTCGTATTTGCTTGAAAACACCACATTTTGGGTAAAGAAAATTAATTAATTAAACTTTATTACTAATTACCTGATTGAGGTTCATGCGAATTCTAGGGAACATAGTTTTCAACAATGTTCAAACTAGCAGCTCTAATTTTCTTTAGCCGGTTCTTCTAATAGGGTCTAAGGACCTTAAAGTAGTGCATGGCACCACTGTAAATCCTAATAAGTTTGTTATTTAGAATAAACTAATTACTATTCAGATCGTGTTTAACTCATTCACCAGTGTAATATTCGTAGTTTGTGGGCAAAGATACCGAAACTGAAGTTAAAGCTGCACCAAGAGCAATGTGGGATTCGACTTCTTGATGAGGAGTGTCCACTTGTTACAAATAGTACTTTCTATGCATATAGCACCTAAAATTCCTATAAAATATAATAACGAGCCACTCGAGGTAGGTATTTACTTTCCTTCTATCTAAAATTGGAATACAAGTACGAATATACAATATTCATAACAAATGGATGAACAGATAACCAATGTGCCTAACAGGATTTAAGAGACATTTTCGCTTAAGAACCTGCTTGATTAAGTGATATAAAATTTATGAGAAATGAAATAATTATAGGGAAATATTTATGAGGACCAAGTTTATCACCATTATATCATAAACTCACATAAGACCTGTAAAATGATGTTATATAGGCCTGTTAGATACAGTAAGATTCATTTTGAAGTCATTATATAAGAAAATTCTGGATGAAATCAAAGAAATACACATGTTGTGTGAAATCTACATATACCTTCGTGCAAATATTTATTCTTCGTACTATCAGATGAGAAAACTAATATTTACCATTAGCCCACTTTTGCTTTCCAGGATCTCAATTCAGGCATCCAAGATAAATATTTCCCAATAGTAAATTTACTACAGTAAATTTACTATTGAAAATTGTTTTGTTGGTTAATTCTGGACTTAAATAGAGTGTAGTTTTGTTAAAAAGTGATGGAACATTTCAAGTTCCAGAAATATGGCAAACTCTCCCTTAATTAATTTATTTATTTAGACGCATTTTAATGAACATCTTCAAATGCGAGTTTGTCGGAAAACTTCAGGAGACCATCTGCAGGGGCATAGAAATGTTCCAAGAAGTTAATTTGATTTTCTGCCTTGTTTAAAAATGGTCCGGGGAGATAAAGTGTTCTTTGGGGCCCTATTGCAGCATATCGCCCAAGTGGGAACCCATTAACAAAAGCCATTCCTGGAAATATGAGAGATTCTAACTCAGACATTTGAAATACTTTTACCAATATTTTGTACCTTTTCCCCATCCCCTAATATCAATGAAAGTATCTAGCGGTTCATTATCGATCTTCAATATAGAACTATACATCGCGAGATCAGTTAAAGGTTTGGAAATGTTTTGCCATCCCTTCAGTTCGTTGACCCACTGCTTCTTCAGTTCCAATGGAATTATTTTCCAATCCGAAACTTTTTCGTTGTTTATTTTTACATCTCCTATTAAAACTGATATTAATATCGGGTAAATGAAGTGAGATGTAATCTTCACCTTGCCACAATCCTTTAAAGGTTTGGTTGTATTGGAAATATTTTCCTCCATTCATACGTCCCCACTCTTCAACAACGAGATCAACTGTTGCTCCTTCCAATGCATTTTCATTTAAAATCAGGTTGGAATCTTTTAATCTGTAAAAATCAAAACCATTCAAGTCTTCTAAATATTTTAGTTGTTTTGGAGCTATCAGCTCTCCAAAAACCAGAACAAGGACGTGGTCACAAACGTTATCTAAAATTATCCACAATTTTACTATGGATATTTAATGGTTTAAGAGCACCAAACCTTCAACAGTAAGAATTGATCCTTTCTTTAGATCCACCTTTTCTATCCTATACACAATGTAACCGTTGCTTTGCCCTGATCCCTCGTTAATATCAATCTTTTCCATGGAAAGGAGTGTTTTACTGGACAGCACAATAGGAATATTGTCATCAAACAAGAATTTCAAATGGATTACTTTCTCAAGCTCAACGGATGGATAAGCAAGTGGATCTATGCATTTTGGCTCATCGGGAAGGTGTGTTTGCACTGGGTTGGCTGTTGTAACTAAATCTTTAAAGACATAGTACTTGTCAGTGTAAGCCCCATTTTCACTAAGAGGAGAGTCGTAATCGTAGCTCTATATATGGCTCTTTAGGCTCAAAGCCAATAACTACCAGCTGAGAGATATCCGCATTGACTTAGATTTGTAATTGGTAGATATAACAGAAAGCCACTGCAATAAACGTTACGTTATAAACATGTAAACGCAATTAGTGTTAGTAATTAGTGTTATCCTAAAATTTAGCCCAGTTCAAATCAATATCAAGTCATGAGAGACCACCTGTAGCGCGAGGGCTAACAATATGATAGAGTAATGCGATTCGGGCCAATCATTATTTTCAATCGAACCCCGCAAAAGTTTATTGCGTTACAGACACGAAAAAAAATTTAATTCCCTCCAATTAGGACCATCACAATTGTGAAACTAAAAGTGATTTTTTTCAAGCTCAACATAACAATTTGTCACATATTTTACTTTTGTTGTGAACGGTGCTGTTATTCCAAAGAGAGACGCACCTTTTTCTCCAGCTTTTACTGAAAGGAGCGGTAATCCTCTTCCTGGGGGTTCTCCTTTTCCACTTAATAATAGCCATTTCACTACCATGCACTATAACTGCATCAAGTAATGAAACCGGTACTGCCCTCCAAATACTTCTTCTATGTTCGACAGAAACCTCACTGCCAAACCCCGATATTCATTAAAAATGCCCGTACCTCTAATTCCAAATTAGAAATGTAGTATCGGGTTTTGATACTACTGTAGATATAGGATGGTGTTTATATCTTATAATGAAATCACAGATAGGAAAGGACTATAAGTATGCGTTTATTAATGTAAAGTGAACAAAAGAGAGTATAAAGTAACTTGTGAGTTTAGCGAGCGCGGACGCGACTTCTGAGTTACCAACGACAACCGAACCCAGAAGAAAAGAGAGCTTGTACATGCTCTGCAAAATCTTAAATACTAAAGCCCATGGTGATAAACCATGGGCGTACCCTGGCTAGGGTGCCATCTGCACCACCCGCCGCATCAAACCGTTACGTCTTAAGCTGGGAATTGGAACTGCCACTATAGGGCCAACGAAATTTATCAAGGGCAATTCAAATGCAACAAGTATATTACAGGCAGTTCCAATGCCGACCCGGTTTATTGCAGGGATTTCCAACACCGACAAGGCATGGCACGGGAAGTTCCCATGCCCCAACTAATGCCCACCAGGGTCGTACCCCAGGGGTATGACAATCTTAAAGTTAATTCCTACTATCTAACATGTATCCAACTTAAAAGTAACGCCTATCTACAAGGGACGCGATCCTACAGAAATTACATAAATTTATTCAAATCGGCCACGATTACAGTTTTTTTCCAGCATATTTTTTCAATTATAACGGACGATAGTAGCGGGTGCATAAAAAAATTCATGGTCATTAGTGCTATGGAAAATTTTCCAACATGACTATCATACTTAATTCATACAATGAATGGGAAATGTGCCAAAGTTGGATTTCGGACTTGTACCTCATTTTTCATAAAACGTGTAAGAAAACACAAATTTAGTCGTAAATAAATTATATACTGGGTGATGAAAAAACTTATGCCCTTCTAAGGAGAGTTCATCTAGCGCTAGCAGCGCTCCCTACAATGTGCATCGAAAGTGTAAACGGATCCTGATTTCTCGCCCCTAAAAACCCTCCGATACGACATTTTGTTCAGATAGTGCCATTACAACCGAAATAATTAAATTTTTTGCTTTTTTTAATCATCACTTTAACATCCTGTATTTTTGAAACCGTTCACTCTTGCTCTAAGATAAACTGGGGTAAATCGTCATGTTTTCGCCTCAGAAATCTATGGTAGAATTTTATGCAGACTTTTTAGAGATCCTCTGTACATTCTGGGAGAACCCCATCGAATATGGACCATCCTGGAAAAAGAAATATTAATTATAAGTAAATGATATGTTATCATTTTTTGTTAGCTTTGCTTGCTTTATTTTATCTATTTTTTACGAATATTAATTGCAATAGAACATTATGAGTGACCGGCATTATTACCATTAGAAACTCTCATTATAACTCTTGGCGTATAAACAACTAGTTAAGCTTTGTTGATTTATGTCTAAAATTAGTAAAACTTCTTCGTATAACCCGAGCCGAACAGCAATAATTATTGTTCCCTCGGTAAATCCAGCTCGAGTGTATCTACTGCCTATAATTGCGATTAGTGTTTAACTTAATAATTAACATCAATAGCACTACACATATCTATATTTTAATATATATACACACGTAGCTAGTTGGTTTCCGTTTTCGGATATTCAAAATATTCATACGATATCAGTAATAAAGTCAGGAACCATGATCATAGGTCCTGACGTCCCATATACTCAAGATGCCCTAAGATTTGTCATTAGACTGGGTCAGTGGTTCCTGCTAATGCCAATTACTCTGTCATCTGACAACAAATATTGGTTTAAATGGACCTCTGGAAGATCAATAACGTCTCTAACACTAGTAGTTTTGTCTCTTGTGGCAACTTCCATGTTTTTAAATTACGTATTTGCGCAGGAGAAGAAATTTCCTTCAACGTGTAAGTATCAATGCTACTGTTTTTTGTACGATTGTTGAACCTGAAATTTTCAGCCGGATTCACGTTTTATCTCACCATTTTTGTATATGAAACTTTATTCATAAATTTTTCACAAGCACTACCTAGTTTGATGCTCAAATGGGAGGAAATTGACAACTTAATGCGGAACTACACCATCGTAGAAAACTATGTTTTCAAAATGAAATTCGTTTCCTACTCACTCATGGCCCTTGCTGTAGGTAAGCTGTAGCATTGGCTGTAGCTTTCTGTATGTATCAGCAATAATCTTTTTACAGCTGAACACGTGTTTTTCATAGCTTCCTTCGGGCTGTTTGGGCAAGGGCTACCCTTGCAAGAAGAGCTCAAGAATTACTTCACTGAAATTTTCCGATTTGTATTTAATATCTTCCCATACAGCATATTTGCAGGTTTTTTTGTGCAAGTGCGTAATAACAACCAAAAAGCTTGCTAAAGATTATTTCTGGCCTTTATTAAAGTGACCAAAGGTTATTTTAGATATTAAATTGGCTATGGACCATCATATGGAACTATGTGGATGCGTTTCTCATCGCGTTGTGCATATGCTTCACTTTTAGATTAAAACAAATTGAACACAAAGTGAGCTTTCTTGTAAAACTGAAAGTGAGTATCGTTTTTAAAAGATAAAAATCATTAAATGGCGTAAATAATAGGTTCAAGATATATCCCACTGGAGGGAAGTTAGAGAGCACTTTATAAAACTTGGAGAACTTTGTTGCGAGCTGGAAAGCAGCATTTCTCCATTGGTGTTAGTTTCCTTTGCTAACAAGTTTTATGTGGTTTTGTATCAACTGCTAGGACTATTAGAGTATGGCCTTAATTGCGATTCTCAGTTAAATTTCGCAACATTTAGCACATTTCAGTGGTGAAAAATATGGGATAGATGTCGTGAACAGGCTCTACTACTCCTTCTCTTTCCTCTACATACTGCTACGCTTAGCTGGGGTGATTTTCTTTGCTTCTTCCATTGACCTAAAAAGTCAAGATATTGCAATGAAGCTCTTTGAAACTCCAAGTGAAGTGTACAATATTGAGGTATAAGTGATCCAGTTTTAATAGAATAAATTAGGCGTTTCATATTTCTTACCTCGCATTCTAGATAGAGAGATTTATATCCAATTTAAAAATGTCCCCACCAATAATTACTGGAGCAAAAATATTCAAGATCCAAAAGTCGCTCCTGTTGAAAGTAATAAGATATTTCGGTTTCTTTGGACCATAGCCATCATTAAATTATTTTCACTTTTAGATAGCATCATCGATAATAATATACGAACTGGTAATAATCAAATTTCAAAAGTATTGATGGAATGGAAAACTGCTCAGTATTGTTTGTTATGTTCATAATATTCCCCTGAGTTCATATTTAAGTTGTTTTTAATCTTATTCCTTACTACGGAGACTATTCAATATACCTATTTATTTTTCAAGTTCTTAAACCGTTTTAGGTTTAAGTTCATTCATCTTGTACAGGGTAGTTCACTATTGAAATTCCAGCCGTCAGAATCTGCTGCCAAATTGTACAGATGAGTAAACATTCACTGGTTCCTTTATGTAGATCGCCCCATATATTTTTATAGGAACGAAACGACCTATTGCCGCTTATTTTAAAAATGCAAATACATGTTTGTATATTTATTTATAATCGTTTCTAAGATGTTTAAGCCAAAGCTTGGGGGAAAAATTGCATGTCACTTCTCTAAAAAATCCTTACCAACTGCAGAGACTTTGTCAACAGTCAAAAAATTTGTCAAATTATAACAAGAATTGAATTTTACCGAAATTTATATCTGCAACTAAATCGTCTACCCTAAATCGTAATAGTCCATTATTCTCACAAAGACTTTCGTTTTCAAGAAAACTTATTTAAAACTCTTAACTTTTAACTAAGAACGAGGAAAAGTTAAATTCTCTAGTTTGGTTTGCATTTTAACTGCCTGTAAGTCCAGTTTTAACTAGTTCATGAATCCAGGTTACTTAATTTAGATTTCACGCCTGATGATGTCCTTAGAGACGAAACTCCTTGGGTAACGCGCGTTTCAGCTGAAACATCTGGGAAACGACTAGAGATAAATACATATATAAATATTTACATTTTTGAAATTAGAGAAAGCAGATCGTTTTATTTTTGGAAGAACATAATTTGCAAAAATACAATACAGAGTGATCTAGTCAAAAATCAGAAGTAATATAATTTTTACAGATTTTCATCTGTCTGATTTGACAGCAAACTGACAGTTTGGAGAAACCTTTGACTGATGACTGACAATAATAGAAATATCCATTGATGCAAATAGAGGATATCACTGTGCACACGCCACGTCTACATAAATAAATACCTATTTACTGAAAAGATGCCTTTTTCCTCAAACTTTTTGCCACCTTTAATAAGTACCTAAGAAGATCCATCTAGTTTCTTTAAAATTCCTACTACTGCAACTAATTTCGATATTGTTGGTATTTCAAACGTTGACAAAATGCTTTAATAATGGAATAAAACGCATAATCAGTTATATTAATTCATTACATAACTCATGTGCACCTTGTAGACTTTGATCCCGAGTTCAAGCTTGCCTGGTTAAATTGGATCAACACTAGCTCGTAAGTGACGATTGCACCTGCCAACTGAAACATTATTTTTTTACTTATATTGAAATTGGCCACGTTCGGCAGTCAAAATTATACGACTGTTGAGATTTCTACTAAATGGCTCATTTCCCTTAATTAACTAATTAAAAACATACATTGGTCACATTCGGCAGCGGTAACAACTGTTCAACTATTGGACAACTGTTTCAAATTCTCAAAAATGTCCGGTTAATGCTAATGGTCGTATTCAGCAGCAGGCTAGCTGAATGTGGCCATTGTGGTTTAAGTCTCTTCACTTCAACCCTGTAGTGCATAATGCATAAAATCTGATGGTAATTGTGAACACGCGGTAGTAATGCTAGATCAGTTAAGTTTAAACCGCGATTCAAAAACGAAGTCCATAAGACTTGTGTGGTAAGTACAGTTTTGAGTTTGAATAGTTGCGTTAAATCCTCTGAACATTGGTACAGTGAGCCACAATTTTCTTTAACAAAATGGATACTTACTTCTAGTATTACATATCTTTTTATATCGAAGAAATGCTTTCCGTTCATGGAGATTTCAAAATTCAGTAACTGGTTAATAAAAATATCAATCTGAAATTGAAAAAAATTTCAGTAAATATATTTTTTTAAAGAAGGCGAAAAAGTTACACATTTACTGCTGCAGCGTTATTTACAACGAAAGTGAAAACAACACTATGAATAAGAAAATCTGGTATTCTGTTCGTTACCGTTCCAGTAAAATAATGTTTTGCATCTAATTTTTTATTTATGAAGTTGCAAAACCGTAAATCGTGGAATTATCGTTGTTGTTCTCTACGTTTATATCACTTTTTCGTATGAGCAATAGAAAATGCTCAATAGAGAAAAGTCAACAATTGTCTTTGATACTACCTACTTACAAGGTAGTGCATGCCCTACTGTTAACTTCGAATCGTCTGTAGTTACAAGGTTGATTATTTTCCGAAATATTTGGAAAAATATGGAAATTGACAAAATATTCAATATCTTTAGTCTGTAAACCAAATAGGTTAAAAAAAGTGAAAATAATTGCTTTGCTCCCTATAAAGCAAAATATCATTAGCTATCTTTAACACTTAATAACCGTGTTGTCAGCATTAACTTCTTTTCTCTTTTATGGATTTTCCTCGCGTAAGAGGAAATTTACGACCAGTATCAACTTTTAAAAAACTTCTTTAAAAAATACCTGGATACTTGGAAATTTTTACAATAGTCTCATATCCACAACAAATTTTGACTCAAAGCCACATTTTCCAAATTACGTATATCTGAAACCACATTCTTTAACTGTTTTTGTTCCTTATTAACTTACAGCCGCTTCGGGTAAGCAATAGAGCACGGACTTATAAGACATCCTATGTATCAATTGACGAACCATGACCCATCCTTAATGAACGCAATACCCACCTCTTCATTGTAAATCGTGTGATGAACAGAATTCAAATAATGCAAGGGTTTTCTGCTCTCTTCGTTTACCATAGCTCCACATATGCAAACCATTATGGTCCTAGACACCAAGAAAACCAGGGACACGTAAAAGTACACCGACTCCAGCCAGTTATGCTTAGGTTTAAGGGTGCTAAAGACTTGAGTTAGTATCGTAAATATATTCGGGAGAAATGATACCAATATGATATTAGATATATTCTTGTTTACCAGCTCCACTAGGGTTTCCAGTCTGGTGTAATCTTTCCGCAAATTTTTCCAAATTTTCTCATTAGCGACCTGAAGCACGACGACCATTTAAGTTGAAGTTGATACATTAAATAGTTATCCGTACTTGTTTTTGACTTGCCAATTTGATCCTTTTAGTGACTTGCTGCATTCTACTTGCCAAACACATGCTGATTACCATAACAAAGATATCAGTGTAGGTAAAGGCAAACTCCAACTGACAGAACCAGTACTAAAAGGGATTCCATCAAAGATTTCAATTTCAATTTCTCTGATAGATAGCAGAAAATTTACTTGAAAGACCAAGCTCGTAGGGATGTTATAAGGAATATATTGAAACACATGTGACAGAGTAAGGTTGCCAAAGAAGAATTTTACGGATTTTTCTAGGTCATCATGGCATTCAAGCGCCCTGAATATTCGGGTCATCTGATGCAAAATGTACTCCACTATAAAAGTCAACGATGAAAATGTTTTTACTACAATAGGGCTTAACGCTTACCCAAAAAGGTACCCATAAAGAACAATATCAAGATAGATATTTGCTTATTGAGCTTCCTGGGAAACCCATACCCCTTCATGCCCACTTCAACCCGCCTCCAAGATTCTATAAGTCGAGGCCATTTCTTAGCAAGCTCTATAAACACTAGAGCCACATAACTTCCTGATAAGTACTTGACGATGTAATCAATTTGATCAATGCCCATTTTAGAGCGCAGAGCTTTATTCAGTTGCATCACAAGAAGACACAACGAACCTGACAAAGAGAACACCGAGTAGAGCATTCGGAATGATTTGTAGCTAAACTTTTGAGTTGAGAATGAAATAGCAAGAACTGGAAAGTATCCGAAAACCTGACCTAAGAGGATTAACTTTTTCAAACACTTAGTTATTGTCATTTCAGTACTCGGATGTGTCATTTTAGTTTTATTTTTCTAGGAGAAAATTTTTGTCTGAAACATGGGCGATAGTGCGGGATGTAATAAAGTTTAACTTTGTTTGAACACGAAAGCAAACACTTGTTGTTAATAAAAATAATGTTTCATGTTGACACAGCTTTCGAGTGGGTGTTTCCTATTAAATAGTGGCAGCCACTACCTCATGCAAGGGCGAATAATCGATCTTGAGTTTCGACGCATTTTTTTGATAGTTTAGATGAACCTATGTCGAGGAGTTGATTAAGTAGTCGAGCTACTACTTAGCTATTAACCGCCAAAAAAATCCTGTGCCATAGTACAGTAAAACGGTCCCGCGATCAGAAAGACCAGTTGACGATTTTGAGAATTAATGTAGTTTATAATCAGTCCCATTTTGGAGCTTCCAAAGGCCTTGAAGTTGGCAGAGGAACTGTGGATATTTATTTGAAATAATATGTCAAGTTTTACATCCTTTTCTCTTTCAATTTTCCATTCAGAGAACTGAAATTTCGAAATAAATAACAACACTCAAAATAATATTTCAGTAATACTGCGTCAGAAATCCCCCATTCGGAACGTGAAATTGAAATTGATAGCCACCACTGCATAATCGATCTTAAGTTTCGAGGCAATTTTGGCAGCTCAGATGAACCTATAATGACTATTTAATTGATTTTTTTAATTTTTAATAACTAGAATATTAAACTAATACTTAAAAGTGTAATTATTTAAACACATAGATTTTCTAGTTTCACGATATACATAAGTACATATAAGCCAAAAGTCAAACAAATTTATAATTTAAATTTAATTAGAGAACTATTTATTGTTGATTTTGTCTCTCTCTATTTGTAATAGTCAATTGCAATTAATGGTGGCCGCATATCAGAGCTACTTGCAAATTTCCACTTTATAATTTTATTGCTTGCCTCATATTAATTGTGCTTGCTCCTGTGTGAGCACACATACATATATTGGATCTTCGACCTACCAAAGCAACTTTTGCCAAACCTACTAGTAAAGTCAGTTTTTTACGTTTACGTGACATTATTGTGACTTTCTCCTCGTTACAGAATCAACTAATCATCAATCATTCTCGATTCACAAGACACGAAAGTATGAACTTTTTTAATATTTTTAGAACAGCGATGGTCTAACTTTTAAAAAATTAAAATGCTATATAATTTCAATCTTTTCCGGAAAAATTTATGGCAAATATTTTTTTGAAAATTTTATATCGCTGATTAAGGCCCGTTTCCACTGAAGGAACATTGGTCAACATTTGTGTTACGATTTTCTGCCAATATGATTTTCCTACTAAATGCACGTACATTTCTTTTCCAATCCAAACTTAATTTCAAACGAGTAAACCTGAAACATAAACTAAACAGGAAAAGCTGCATGAGAATATTTTGCCGGTCCGTTATTTACCCTGGGCGCGGAGGGACGAACATTCCCGGCCGCATATGTGAGCGAAACCTGGACGTACTTGAAACAGTGACATCAAAAGACGTCAGAAGTTGTCACTTTTACGGGCATTGGAGAAAAAAAAACGGTTTTAAATAATTATTTATTCGGCATCAATAAAAGAGAACAGATGATTTACAATGGACTTTATTATGTAGTCATAATTATTTCTCGTAGTGGCGGCTACCGAAACACAGTCTAATCCTAATTAATTTCTCTGAAGTTTTGAACAAATTGAATTATTACGAGTTCGTATATTAAAATTGAACTAACGACCTAAAAATGAAATAGTTACAGGATTAATATAGAAACCAAATTTGGCCTTTCTGGTTTTTGTTTATAATGAACATGATATATCGATTGAGAACCCAATAGCAATGGTATCATTACATATTTACTATGATATTATACACTGAATGTAACGCTTTCGGACTGATAGGCTCAAAACATTTCACTTTAGGTTTGGAAATAGTCCAAAATTGAGTTTTCTCGAATAGGGGTAAACGGCAATGGTTTCGTTCAAAAAGACACAATCTCGTTGGATAATTACTCTTATAGTTAAGTCTTCGAGCTATTTGAACTGAACTAACCCAACTAATATAAGCACATGGATAAAGATGGAATAAGAAGTCATCAAGGGGAGCACACGGATCACTGATCTCCAAATGATGCGACACACGTGCTAAATAAGGCAGTGGGCACATGGAGAGAAATAGCAGCTGATCGTTCTAGTTGTAGAGACGCGAAATTAAGAAAGTGGCATTAAACGATGATAATCACGTCCATTATACAACAGAAACCGTATACTGCAAAAATCCTGTTCACGTACCCTTAATAGGAGACTTCGAGAAACGTTGAAGAAATTGAGACCAGTCAAAACTATTTCTCTAGAGGCTGCATGATATACAAATCTCTGCACCTAAAAACAATAATAGTCATATCATGTATGTGGTAGAAAAATGAACATATTCTCGGCTACGCCTCGACCAGAAAGCATCTGAGACCGAGAAAATAATTTTCGTAAGCGATGCCTGTACCATCTTTCCCTCAATTCGAAATTAACTTCAAATTTATAAATTTTATACTTCTATACGGGAACAGCCGTGTGGAAATATATTCCCAGCCTGATATTTGGCCTGGTTGCGAAGTAAACCGTCGCACACAGGAGCAACACCTGGACCTACCCGGAAAAATGACTTGTGCGGCATCGAAACACAAGTTTGGATATTATAGGAATCGGGTAAAACGCTGACGAGTACTAAAACCAGAAAAATAAAATTTTAGACTGAACCAAAAGCGGCGATTAGTCCGGAAACGGCGATCGCACAATGAGATTTTATTTATTTCGTCAGAAAATTTGATGCATCAACGAACCAGAACCACCTGAAAATCCTAATCCCATGAGAGCGATTTATGTATTTCTCCTGCTTACCTCTTGATTGTAGATCTCAGAAGGCACAGAGAGCAAGGTTTCCAAAATTTCCTCATCCTCATCCAGAACAAATGCTCCGGATAAAGTTACGAGTACCACTCGTATTATCATAACAGTGATTCTGTATAACTGAAATCGGTTTGAAATAGAATGACTGTTATACTCCGTGAACAATGAAAAAACGTCCACTAAAAGAGTCTGTATATTTCTGATATAGGAAAATATTATTATCCATGATAAGTGGTTATTTACGGCTCTGCAAAGTTTTACGAGTTTAACGTAGTCCTCTCTGGTGGAGCGCCAAAGATGAATGGTTCTTATCTGCAATGTGGACCCCTATTATATCAGAGTGTCTATCTTTAGTTTGTCTAATTCCTTTTGATCGATACTGCCACCAAGATATGGAGTGATCATTAAAATAAACATCAAGTAGGCGATGAAATATTAGAGGCTTGTCTTGGATAAATTAATCTATTATATGAGTGTGTGTAAATACTCAATGGCTTAATCAACGCTTTACGTTTATGGCTTATCGCCTGCTATGAACTTTTTCCTTAATGATCACCGGTTATTTCATCTAAATTGTGTCACTTGCAATTCTGAAGACATCAAAGGTAGAAGACTTTGGTGGGGCCGATTTAAAAGTTCGCAGACCGTAAGTGAACTTACTTGCAAGCGAATTAAAAATTTCAATCTGTAGCGCATTTGCTATAATCGTTGCACGAGGCAAATGCTGATGACGATGATGAACATATCACGAAATATGCATATGAATAATCTTTGTAATAGTGCAACCTTTAATTGGAATTAGCCATAAAAGTAAGAATTCAACTTGTGGATTAGATCGACTCACAAAGCACGCAATAACGACAATGACACCTATTGTCGATAATTCTTTATGTTGGAGACCATTGATTATTATGTTGAGCACGACTTGGAGATACTCTACTGAAATGCGGTTTTTCAAAATATGAATCATAGCTTACAGGAGCTGTACCTGTCAAATGAGCAAGAAAAAACGCAGTTATATATTTAACGCTTCTTTTCACATTTACAGAAGGCTTTTCATAGCCTTGCATGGATATATCTATTTGCTCCCATTGGTGAACTATGTGTTTCCATGAGTACGACAAACGAACAAAAATAAAAATATATATAAGGGCCTCGACTGCTATTGCAAATCCTTCTATAAACACACATCTATTAAATAAATCAACACATATTCAGCGTATCCAAAGAGTATGGAAATGTCCAATTATGCCAAGTAATTATAGAGCTAGTAGGATCAGGTTTGGAATGCAGGGATTTCAGAATATCCTGCATCAAACGGTAATCTTGGCTGTGTTCGCTAGACGTGCTATTTTCGAAAAAATGTTATGAGTCGAACATCTTATCCTTAAATAGAATAAAATTAAGTTTTAATTATTGCATTACTGATACTATTGGCTTCATACCGATCCGAAGACGGCAGAATTAATTAGTTTAGGTAAACATCATTCATTCATTCATTCAAGACTGTCTAAGCACGAAAAGTGGTGTATTTGCTGAAGAATTTATCTGACATACATTGTGTACAATTTTCATCCAATCTTAATATTAAAAACACGTAACCTGGGAAAATGTAAAAAACATGAAGTGCCAGTCCTATCTGTGGTATCTTAGACGATGGTGATATATGTAGGTATTCGATATAATATTTATCAAAACTTAACAAGTATATTACTACAAATTTATTAGACACTAGCCCTACAATTCCCTAAGTTAGGTAATTGGGCATTTTTATGCTTTTCGGAAGCCTTGCATAAATATTAAACACAATTTTCACTTACGAATTTTTATGATAATATTTTCGATATCGTTCATATACAGTGAACAATATAAAATGAGGTGAGCGACATGAAGTGCTCCAGAAAAAATGGCATATATCACCTTCCAGGTAGAAATTTGAAATTCTGAAAAATCCAGACCCGACTCTTTCGACCACTTTATGGGAAACATCAAAAAAAACTGCAGAATTTTTATGGGGATTGCCATATTGTTCTGAAATGTTATTACGGAATTTGAAATGGGATTTTTGTCAGATGGTTTTATTCTCGTGATTAAGTTTCGCAACATTATTTCGTTCTTGTATCTAAAAATTTTTGTTCACATCAAGGCTCGTTAAGGAGTAACGAATAGAGAAAGAAGTAATTTTGCCTTAAACCATATTTCGAATATTAATTATGTCAATCAATAATATTAAAGAACAAATTGTTTATCTTTATATTATATAAACTGTTTGTGGTCTTTAATTTCCATAATATGTCTACTCCACCACTACGATAAGCATAATAATAGTCTAATGTTTTCACGAATTGCTCTGGTTATCTTTTTTTGTCAAAATAAAAAACAGACAAGTATTATAATACAAATGATATGTGCAAGAGAAGCCGTAATATTATCGAATAGAGAATAAAAAAGCTGGAAATGTCTTTAAGTCCCTATACAGAATGGGTCTTAGATATATTATATCTTTGGATTGCTAAAAAAAACTAGCTTCGAATTATACAAATTTAATCGATATATTTGTAAAGTTATTCAACTGCGGTTGTTCTTAAAAATCCGAAATAGGGCGCATACTTAAACCACCATTTTCACCGCAATCATTAAGTTTTTTGTCACCAAGATGTCAAGAAATTTTCCCTAGTTTAAATTTTATTAGGTTATATATTTGTGAAATATTTAAAAATTTAACAAGACCATTTTTCTAAATTTAAAATTTTTTATTCACAGTTTATGTGAATAATCAGAACTTAAATTCATTGCACGACTTCAGAGACAACGAAATCCCTCATAAGCAAATAGTCGTCCCTACGCGGACAACGCAAATAAGCATGTTACCAACGGCGCTACAATTCTATAGGAACACATGAAACTAAGAATAAAGATTGGTTCTATAACATTGGCAAATAAAATTCTTTGACTAATCAACATCGACAATAAATTGATTATCGCTCTGATATATCCTATAGATTCTGGCCCTCCTAACAAAAAACAATGTTGCTGCCTCTTGGCTCGTATTATACTCTCGAGTTGTAGCGAGGGTTTTTGCCTGTCAATTTGGCAGTTGTCAAAATCAGAAAAAGTCTTATAACCTCTGTTCACATCTATAAGTTTTTAAATTTGAAAATTTAGTTTTTTATTGTCAATAATTTTGTTTAAAATTAACGCTAAATATCTTTTTAGTTTGAAAAATGACATCTGTGAAAAGTGCTTTAATTTTCGAAATTATAGGAGAATGTAAAACTACTAAAGCGCGTGTAGGAAGAATGACTTTGCCGCATGGGCTAGTAGATACGCCGGTATTTATGCCCGTAGGAACACAAGTAAGTATTAACCTTACCACACATTTCTTTTGAGTTACCAAGACTTTCAGCTTATTCAAAATGTAGGGTACTTTAAAGGGGATGTTACCAGAACAACTGAAAAAGATAGGATTACAGGTTATGCTTTCAAACACATATCATTTGGGAAGGAGACCTGTAAGTTCAATATTTTGTCAACCTCTAAGCTTGAGAATTTTGATTACCCTTTTAAGAGTGACTATAAGATGCACATTTTCCAGGACATTTTCATATTAAAACCCGGTTTATAGATTCACTTAAACTTAATGTGACATAAACAAAAGGCTGCATACTGTGCAACTTTCTTTGACACCACTTATGTTACTTAATGGTTAATAATAATAATAAATGTTTCTCTAGTTCTAAGGATTTTTTGGAAACATCAGGAAGAAATACCTCCTTAAATTTAAGTCTCAAGTTTAGGATACACCCTGTAGAAATATATTTTAATTTTTTAAGGGAATAGAAGTTTTACGTAAAGCTGGAGGTCTTCATAAATTTATGAATTGGGATCGAAACCTGCTTACAGACTCTGGAGGCTTTCAAATGGTATCCCTATTGAAACTAGCAGAAATCACTGAAGAAGGGGTGAAGTTTCAATCTTTGAATGAACACAAAGATGAAGTAATGTTGACTCCAGAACATTCAATAGAAATACAAAATGCCATAGGGGCAGATATTATTATGCAACTAGATGATGTAGTTAAAACTACTGTACCTGATAAAGCTCGAATAGAAGAATCTGTTCATAGGTAAATTCAATAGAGAACTAAACAATTTTATGGTGAAGTACATAATACTATCTATAATATTGAGAAAAGCAAATAAATATAAGAGGTAAATAAGTTAAGGTATATAAAATAATAAAAATAGCCTTATACACAGTACCTACCTTCTTAAAAATGCACAAAGTGGCACTTTCCCAGATGAGGCTATTTCCATATGTATTGGGTACAAAATTTTGCATTGCACCAGTCTTTTCTTATGAAAACCATGTATGTGAATTGATAGTTTCTTACAGGGGACATAATATCAAAGGTCATCTCCAGCTGGATGTAGTTGTCAAGTTTGGCTTACAGTGGGTGTGTCTCGAACACATCCGCCTCCTGACTTGCGTTTTGAAGTGTGTAGGTGGACCACCTAGCTCCACGATAAGATGTAAATGTTTCAAAAGAGGCCAACTGCTAACCTTAAAAGAAAATTTCTCCATATCATATTCTCTCAGAGCACCAAAATTAAATCACCTATTGATTGAAATTTAATTTTAAGTTTGACCTAAAATTAAACCATTTCCACTAAGTGTGTGAATTTGCTTCAAGGGAAACAATTGTTCAGTTTCCAACCGATATTTAAATGCCAATTCTTTGTTTAATATGTAATAAAAGATAATCAACATTCATTATTTCAGAACTACAAGATGGTTGGATAGGTGTTTACAAGTCCATGAAAATCCCACTACCCAAAATATATTTCCAATAGTTCAGGGTACATTGTATGAAGACTTGAGGAAGATAAGCATAGCCGATCACATAAAACGGGATGTAAATGGATTTGCCATAGGTGGCTTAAGGTAAATTTCTAATAGTGCAATATATTATTCAATTTTCCTCAGTTGTATTTCAGTATTTGTATATTTATTAAATTCTCTTTTAGTGGGGGTGAAAGCAAAGATGACTTCTGGAAAATAGTACATTTATGTACCAACTTATTACCTAAAAACAAACCCATATATTTAATGGGAGTTGGTTTTGCTATAGACCTTGTGGTATGTTGCGCATTAGGTGTTGATATGTTTGACTGTGTTTTCCCAACTAGAACCGCAGTAAGTTGCCCAGATGTTCTTTATTGTGATATTTGATTTGTAATAATTCAACATTTTCAGAGATTTGGATGTGCTTTGTTAACGACCGGACAAATCAACTTGAAAAAGAGCAATTACGCAAGAGATATGAATCCGATAGATAAAAATTGTCCATGCAACACTTGTAAAAATTACACAAGGGCCTATTTACATGGCATTGTAAACGATCTTCCTGTTGCGTGTCATTTAGTTACCGAACATAATTTGACTTTCCAGTTACGGTATGAGCACTCTCATTTAATATTCAAATTAACGGTTCAGGTGGTAAAAACAGAAAAGCGCAAAGTTTTTTATTGAGCCCTTACATAGAAAACAGTTTTACAATATTCAGATAAAATAATTCGGCTGGCATTTTTTTTATTTCCTTTGATTCTGAAAAAACGTCTCACAATTTTTTTTAACACGTGATCAGTACCTCTCACTAGAGTGTAAATAAATATCGACTTCCATTAAGTTTTAATTATTAATCATCCTCAAATAGCTATTAATATGCATTCATCACTTTTACCATTTGCAGATTAATGCAGACGATGAGAGAACACATTCTCAATGGAACATTTGCTGAATTCGTACAGAATTTTATGCTGGGCATGCACCCAGATAAAAATTATCCAACGTGGGTAAAAGACTCTTTGGCTGCTGTTAACATCACATTATTATAAACATTTTTGCATTAATAGTTTTTACTTGTAGCAGTATTGTAAACCAAAAATGTAATTGTTATCATTGATACCTCCTTCATTCCACTAGTCATTTATTTATTACTTTTTTTTATACTTACTATGGGTTTGGTACTAGTTAATTATTTTTTAATAATGTTTTCTTTTTTAAATATACAACAATACTACTATATGGTCTGTTATATCCCATACCCCAAAAATACTACATTTGGCACCTATTTCCAACCCAAATTTTCTAAATCTCCAGGTACCTACCTGGGGAAAATTAAAAGAGATTTTCTCCAAAATAGTTACTTTGCGCAACATCTGACAAGTAGGAGGAAAACGTTTAGGTGTATCTTTTGTTAAAAAGTTTTACTCTAATGTAGGTAACTGAATATAACGGTGCATGCCAAGCGCGAATTTAGTTGAGCGTAGCTCAACGATCTCTTCTAAATCATATAAAAAACGTTCCGATTTTTTATGCGATTCGCAAATGAAATAGAAAAGTTGAAAACAAATTTCGTTTTGCAAACTCGATTTGGTCTTAGGCGCCGGGACAGTTTTACTTCGTGTATCATTGTTTACACACTTTTTAAATTGTTGTCACAAAATGCTGCCCACTGGGGTAGATTTCGATCACCACTCCTGCAATGTATTTTAAATAGCAAGGATAGAAGTGTCCCCTTTAATTGTCTCGACTTTTTATGTCAGTTGTATTGAGAGTATTAAAACATCAAACGCTTCATTAATGTTTTTCCATTTATAAACAACATAATGTATTGAGTAAGTTGAGTTGTTTCATGACTTATGATTGTATGCAAATCCTGTAGCAGCGAATACGTCACTGTTTTTAAAACCGATAATTTTAAATAAGTTGACTACTTATTCATACATAAAAAAATTATTTATCTTGATGAAGACCTTCAAATGAAATCAAATCATTTATTGAATTCAAATTAAATATACAATATTCTATATAGATATAGTATTGATTGGAATGCAATAATTCTTTGTTGCTCTTGAGCAAGTGGGCAAGGTTCCTCAGAAGATACACCTGAATCACTGGCACTGAAAAAATAAGTAACAGTTTGTACAAAAGAATTTTAATACTAATGTACAATTTTCCTTAGAAAGAATAACTGTTCAAGATGTAGAAGGGTGGCACCAAAGGGGTTTACAAAAATGGTAACTATTTTGTATCTTTTACAAGTTATAATCTTATAATACACATATATATCTGTCTTATATACATATCTTATCTGTCGCCGCCAATGCTGCGCCGAAAATGATTTTTTGAATCACTGCATTCAAACTTTACTAAATAGAATGCACCTATTGGTACATTCATCTCCATTTTTACGGTAGACACATTAGTGTCAACAACATCATAAATGTCCTGTATCGGTATGTCCGTGAAACCATGTCCATTACTTCCAGGTGTTAATATAACTTCAACACCTCTTTTTCCATGTTGGGTGGTTAATCTTGCTTCATATTCAGCATTATTTTGGTATTTCACCAGCACTTGATAATTTCTAGTCGCTATATTTATTCTAAACTTATTTCGATGTGTAATTAATCATTTTTATATGTTAAAATACCAACTTCTTCAGATGATAACAAAGTAAATAAAAACTTAACCTTCAAATCAATAAAGACGGCAAAAACCATATATGTTATATGGGTAAAAAACGAAAACACTGACATTTGACTAAACAGAAAACATTACATTTATGTTTCCCGAGGCTTCCGCGAGAGAACTTGACAACTTCTTTCATAGATGGCGATCGCTGCTTAAGTATGTATAAATTTATTATTAATTTTGTTTTTAAAGTGATGAAAGTGAAAAATCACACTTTTACAGGTAAATTAACTATGAATACAACATTTAAAATTCTTAATTCGTCCTTTTATTGCGCATATTTGATGTTTAGTTACATACAAGCACATTTGTGGTTTGGTTTTCAAATTTTTAATTATTTCTTCAACTCATTTTTTGGCTAAGTTACCATTTTTATATTTATCATTTAAATTTTATATACATTTGTCGGGTACCTGTTCATTTTCTGTTATTATACAGATGCTTCGCATCCTATTAGGACTTTCAGCCCGTAGAGCGTTACACAATTCAGATTAATGTTTCACAGATCGATGATTATTATCTGACTGTTTTAATTGTCTCAATTGCTCACTTTGATCGATTTTGGCTATCTCTTTGTTAGTGTTAATTACAGTATCATCATCATCATGCTTTGTTTACAATTCAGTACGAGGTCGTTCCGATCTCCTAGGAAGCGAAGCATCTGTATTAGTACGTATTTGTTGCATTTGAGTAGTAACGTTTTCAAGTTCCTCTTTCAATTTGGTTACAGGATCTTTTAGTCCATGATTTTTCATCATATATTCATATAGCGGTTTAATTTGATTATAAATTCGTAATACGCTCGCTCTAGAAGTGTTATACTTACGTCCTATTTCTGTTATAGAACACTTTTCGTACTCAACTAGTTCGTAAACTTTTTATTTTTGTTCAGGATTAATTTTAATATTTATCTATTAATATTCCATCGTCAAAAGTATCATCGGCCTTTTTTACTTTTCCACCTGTATAACGCTTTATTGTCATTATTTCTCGTAAATGTTATTTCACAACCACCTTTATAGATAGGAATATTCACGTCCGAAAAAAGTCCCAAAACTAAACCCCTCAATTTACCAACAACTGAAAAATTTCCCCCACCACTGAATCTCGAGATAAAACCTGAATTTAAAAAATATCCGTTTGTAGTAATTGTATTTTTTAAACTTTCATCTGCAATTTGAGCACCAGAAAACGATACGATTCTTTTAACTGTTCCAACAATTCCGGGGAACTCTACCTCATCTAACAGTTTATTATGTTTCTTTACATCAACATGAGAAAGTAGCCAACGAAATTATCAGTTAGTTTCACATTTGAATTTTGACCATAATTTTTAGTATCGTCCTGATGTTATACACTCCAGTGATACAGTACTGGAAATCAGCAGTACAGAATTTATCACCGGTATCGATTTAAAATAGTTTTCTTGTTTACGTTATTCATATTTAGCATTGAAACAGGATTTACATTTTTTCATTAACATAAAATCCGAACAAAACCGAGACAGTTAATAAAGGGGACACTTTCTGTTCCTGCCATTTAAAGTTTTTTCTCGTGTATTTTTTGCATGATTTAAGCTATGCTTAACTAAGTTCGCACTTGGAGTGCATCGTTGCATTTAGTTACCTACGTTAGAGTAAAACTTTTTTAACAAAAGATGCACTTAAACGTCTTCCTTAAACTCGTCACATGTTATGCAAGGTAACTATTTAGGGGAAATAAAAAAAATGTTGAATAAAACTTCTTTCAATTTTCCCCAGGTAGGTACTTGGAGATTTTAGAAGGTTTTTGATGATTTTGTTTAAAAGTTTTTCCAATGATTTGGGTAAAACGAAAAGATTAGTGCGGTGATTGGGGGCTAACTAGGTACCCAGGGATTTAGAAAATTCGGATTGGAAATAAGTGCCAAATGTGGTATTTTTAGGGTATGGGGTATAACAGCCCATATAGTAGTAATAACAATTTTTAGTTTCATGCTTGATGTTTAATTGATTTGTGAGTGGGCAAGTGTCCCACTGTAAAAATTCAGGTAAGTCAATGGATTAGTAATTAAACAAATATACAATACGTAATACAAATACCACGTTTGTATTACACGTACGAAAAAATAAAACAATTTGAGTAAATGTTGGATTTTCCCAAATATTTGAGCTATCAACCGAAATGTTTCCAAATTTAACCGACTTTGTATCATATAGATTTCAAGATCTCAATAGTGAATAGAAAATGAATAACTGCTGTACAATAAAATAGTAGTGAAAAAAAACACAATTATAACAAAAAATCGTTTTAATAATTGTGAATGCATGTTACATAAAATCGTCTGAATCATTCCCATCATCATATTTCACCATATTGTCTGTGCTCATTAAAGAATTATAGCTTTTCAATTCCGCGTCTTCTTTTCGTTTTTTCTCTTCCTCCTCTTCTTTCTTTTTCTGTTCCCTCAACAGTTTCTTCTTATCTTCCCGTTCTAATCTGTCCCGTTTTTCTCTTTCAGCTCGAAAATCTAATAAAATAATAATAAATTTTGGAACTTTTCACATATTTTTCCTTTTAGTTGTAGCATACCTCACTCAGGTGGTTTTTACAGCCTTAATAATAATATATCTTACCTGGATGTTCTTCTCTCTTTGTTTTATTTAGTCGATTAACAATTTCATTTATCCTTTTGGCAACTTTGATCTTTCGAACTTCACTTTCTTTATGAAATCCCACTTGTCCCACATCCATCCCTTGGGTCTTTTTTAAGTTTGCCCACATTGTGTACACTACACTTATATCATTCATCTTGTTACCCATAATACTGTTTGCTTTCACTAGCTGTGCTGCATCTTCTATAACTGCAGATGGAATATCATCTATTGTCTGGCCCTGTAAGTGGATGTGTGTGTTGTAAAATTATACTTACAATATATGTATTGGTTGAATAGTACCCAAAACAGACGGTTTTTGATATAGGCCGTAACATGGTCTGGAGATAAGTGTTTCATGACAAGTACAAAGGATGGCTATTTTTTGAGTTTAAGCATTGGAAACTGGAAGATTGTGGTTATTTTCTTTGTTTCTTCATACCTGGATATAGTTCAAAACAATTTACTGAAAACTAACTATGTACACAATTATTTATTCTTTTGAGTTAACTAAAGTTTGCTATTTTTTCTTTTATCTTGTTGAGGAATAATGCTTCTAAAAGAAAAAATGAGCAATCCACTGCAAATATACTGACAAACACCCTGATATAAACTTCACAATGGCTAGTCTTGATTGTGCTCCAAATACCATTGCCACAATTTAGTCAATCTTGTAACTCTTCACATAACTCATATTCCCATGCTCAAACTTCAAAAATATCACTCTGCCTGTGGGTATTAAGGAAAGAAAATAAAAATAACTGACATCCAAAGTTAAAAAAACCAGAGCTCATGTAAGTTAATTACTAGATATCATTCTGTAAATAAAATGCTGGATAAAATCTAATAGACATAAGCACTGGGGAACATACCTTGTTCATCCAATTTAGGAATATCCGAAGATATTTAAATTATCAAAAAGACCATGTACCATTTACTAACCTGTTGCAACCTTAAATAAACATGAGCGGATGAGACTTGATCAACATGAAACCACACGTCTTCAGGCCAGCCCCATTTAATTAAGTCTTCATCTGAAAATATTGCTGTTAAAATTGTAGAATTTATAATGAATACATTTGCTTGCTTTCATTCTTGTCTATTCCCATGAAAATAAGCGCTGGAGGGGACACAACTTTACTTTCAAAATAGAATACCATATTTCCGAATAGCTCTAACAAAATGAGAGAAAAATAAGTTTCAATTTTCCTTTAAAAGTGGAGTATTTCATTCAAAAAATCTGAGACGGAAAAACCTGAACTAACCTATACGCTAGAAATGTTCTAAACGATTCTTTGATGTATCGATACATTTAGGTCCGCTTTTCATTTATTGTCGATACATGTTATCGCCCATATCGATGCAAGATACTGAACATTGTATCCATCCCAAGATTCTTTTTTGAGATTGACGATTCAGGTGATTTTGACCCACAATTCATGTTTATCTTATCTTCTTGTTCCACTTATTGGGTTAATGGGTATAAATATCTTCTACCAATTTGGGCCATCAAAGGTATTTGTTTCACACATCAATCGATACTGCTTCAAGATTTGAAGGTAATATGAAATTACTGAATTCATTCTTTATTATCTATTTTTATATTAATTTTATCCCCGGTGTTAATTTATTAGTAGTAATGCAGTAGATAGAATCATTGAGAGAGTACTTAGAGTACTCCTATTCTCTGTATGTTTTGACTCAGACAGATGAACTATGCTATGAAGTTGGGATTTACCTTTAACTATTATTATCAATAAGTGGGAATAAGATAGACACTTGTCAGAATCTCTTAGTAATCCACTCTTAATCAAATTAACTGTACGTAAAGTCTGGCTTTGACGTCCGACTTAATTTTTTTGTTTATCTTGATTTTGTCTTTGAGTTTGTATATTTGTTGTCAGGAAAATTCCGCAATATTTGCGAGAATAATAGTCGGGACATATCTGCCCTCTGTAATCTTGAAAAATTTTATTTAATTCCAAACCTACAGAACAATGGCCGGTTATTTATTGCGGTGGTTACAATGATCGCAATATTCTGAAAACGCTTGCATTCTACTCCGATATTCCCC